>NC_041392.1:484781257-484797710 GCF_002162155.2 Triticum dicoccoides | reverse complement strand
AGCCACCCCGCCGCCGCAAGCCGCTGCCGTTTGCCTGCTCCGCCGCAGCTCCACTCTGCGCCGCCGCTCGCCGGAGCCGCCCGCCGCGCAGGGCCTCGCTGGAGGTATAGTGCCGTTCGGTTTTTTTAAGAAAAACCGTTTCGGTTTTCGTTAAAAAACCCTAGTTTGTTTTTTTAGATCGGTTCGCCAGTTTTTCTCGGTTTAGTTACTTTGCGGACGTTCGTCCGTACGTTCGTTCTAACGAACGTGTTCACTCGTTAGCCGCAGACAATGAACGCTCGTTCGTTAGCCTGTTCGTCAGTTTTCTTTTTCTCGGATTTTTTGCGATAAATTTCAATCGCGATTTCTGATCCGATTTTCGTTTTAGTTTATCTTTTTGCTCGTTTGTCGGAATCACGCGATTCAAGCGCCTAGATCTTCGTCTCGAAACCCTCTTTCCGTTTAACCAACTTCAACAAGCTTTTGCTACTGTAAAATTGGACCTTAGTTCAGATTAACAAACGGATCTTGTTTCTTTCACAGTTTGAGTTTCGTTGCTCCGTTTGATTTGATTCTTTTCGCAAACCGGAGTTCTTAAGTTGAACTTTCTGGTTAGATCTTCTTATTTGAGATTTACCCGTGTTTCTTTGTTTGTTTGCTTATGTATCCTATTATTTGTTTGGAATAGAACACCCGGAGTGCGCAGCGTGCTACTACGAATCCCTAGGTTTTGCGGATCATCAGCAAGGCAAGTAACACTTTGATCATACCCCTTTATCACCCAGTTTTTATGCATTAGTTCCAATCCTCAAACATTGCATGGTTAGGATGTGATTAACATGTGGGTTGGGAAGTAGTTGATGAGGTAGAACCTATTGCCCTGTTATATTCAAACCCTTGGGAGTTACTTCTACGTATTGCTTATATTGCTATGCTATGCTCGTAGACATGGTTTGGGTGAGTGAAATCCATGACAGATGTGAGATTGTTAATTAATGGTTCAACTTAAGGTGGCAACTTGAATACACATCTAGGTGGATTGTTTGTTGGGCACCTGGGGAATCCAGTGTTGTCCTAGGATATCCCGGAGTACCCGTGTGATAATCCTATGGTCCGCCACCCAGGCTCAAAGGGATCTGAGATATTTTAATGCTTGAAACTTCCGTGTGCAGCCACAAGCTATTATGGGATCTAGCATAGTTGAGTAGGTTGCGTGAAGCTCCTGAAGAGGTGGATCAACAGGTAGAGGGATGTAGGTTGGTATGGTCTGCCCAGAGTAAGGGGTCAATGCTTCTGAAATACTGTCTCTCGGTCATCCGTTTCTCAAACACCCTATAGTGCGAGAAATCCAACGGAGGAGATCGGTTCTTGTGGGGAAAAGTGCGCAAATCTCTGCAGAGTGTATAAACTAATCATGGTTAGCCGTGTCCCCGGTTATGGACATCTTGAGTATCTAGTACTTGGAGTATCATAAGTATCTCATCACTCTAAATAAAATTGTTGGGTTGTTAATTACTTTAATTGGGATTGAGTTGGAGGAACCTTCTCAATGATGTTTCAACTACCATGATAGTTAAATAAAATTTATTCCTTTGCTGTAGGGAAAAATTGGCTTTTCGCAAAAATCATAACCATAGAGCTTTCCACCAGCCAAATATGCATGTAGTGACAGAATTATTCTGTTCTTGCTCTACTGTGTTACTTTGCCAACATATTCCATGTGCTGACCTGTTTTTGGGCTGCAACATATTATGTTGCAGACTTTTGAGATGAGGAGTAAGGTTCGTTAGGTCGTTGCCGTGCAGCTCAGCTATGTCGTTGGAGTTGATGGACTCGCTTTATCTTCCAAGCCTTCCGCTGTTATCATATTAGATGGCCTTAAGCCATATTTATTGTAATAAGTTCTCTTTTGAGACATTCAATGTAATAAGTGTGTGATTGCTACTCCGTTATAAATCCTTGAGTACTGTGTGTGTCAGCATTACCGATCCAGGGATGACACTGAAGCACGGAGACTTGACCGTTTGAGGTCGGGTCGCTACAAGTTGGTATCAGAGCACACGCTGAGTGTAGGACACGACCACTAAGCTAAAACCCTAGATCACTATTCTCTTCTCATCTTTGACTCCTCTCGATTTTCTACTCTTTAGGATGGCGGACGCAAGGAACAAGTTTGCACAACCGAATGAAGAAGCACCTTTTGGACGACACTTGAAGGAAGTCACTAGGTACTTGAACATTGGAATACCAAGTTTCACCGGGACTTACAACGCCACTTTACCAGAAGAGGAGCGATGGATGATTCAAGTTCAAGTTCCAGGAAGGACATTCACGCCAGTCACTAAGCCCATAGAGTTTTCCTTCAATGCACCAACCTGGAGTCTAGGAAAGAGTATGGCAGCTCACATGACCATGGGACGCATTGGAGAAGTTTATCATAAGGAGCTTAAGGATACTATCTATCAGATTTGTGGGCGCCGAGATGAGCAATGGGAGATGATCAGCACCAGGAAGGATAGATCAATTGCAGCTTTCATCCAGAAATTAAACCAACACATTCGTCGCCAGGAGAACCATATGTGTGCAGGAATGATAGACCTAAAGAAGGCAATGACAAGGATCATGGAAATGGAGGAAGAACTTAAAGCTACATGTGAAGATTATGAGGAGGAAATCGTCGTACTAGTGGATAAGAATGCCGACCGAACAATGAAGCTAGGAGTATTCATGGGAGACCCCGCACCAGGAGGAGAAGACGAAGAACCCAAGGAGATTCGCCCGGAGGATTACATCATCATCGACGACACCGACTCGTTTCCCGACAATAGTGATGATGACTATGAAGACGAAGCTGGAGCAGACATCATAGTCTTCAACCGAGGAATATTTTTAGTAGACCACCACATCAGTAGTAGAATTCCACCATGTAAATAGTATAGCCCGAGCACTTTTGTAACGATAGTTAGATCAATTGTATGCCCTTGCTTGATTGATTGAGTGAAATGATTGTGTTTGTCTCATGTGCATATGGGTAGTGCTTTCTCATTAGACCTCATTCTATTCTAATCTCTCCCCTCTAAACCCATCAGATGCCTCCGAGACTTGACCCGGATTTACCTTCCCACCGGAGCTCACTCAGTTGATCCAGCAGCAGAATACCATAATGCAGTTGTTAGTTCAGAACCAAGGCAACAACAACAACAACAACAACAACAACAACAACAACAACAACAACAACAACAACAACAACAACAACAACAACAACAACAACAACAACAACAACAACAACAACAACAACAACAACAACAACAACAACAACAACAACAACAACAACAACAACAACAACAACAACAACAACAACAACAACAACAACAACAACAACAACAACAACAACAACAACAACAACAACAACAACAACAACAACAACAACAACAACAACAACAACAATCCACCACCACCACCAGTTGATAACTTAGCCCATTTTCTGAGGTTGCAGCCGCCGGTGTTTTCCAGTAGCACCGAGCCCATAGTAGCAGATGATTGGCTCCGCGGGATTGGAAGGGAGTTAACCACTGTAGGATGTACCGATGCTGAGAAGGTGTGTTTTGTCGAACATCAGTTGGATGGACCAGCAGCCTCATGGTGGGAGAATTACACTGTCACCTACCCTATAGCCACGGTGACATGAGATCAGTTTCAGCAAGCTTTTCGTATAGCCCATATCTCAACTGGAGCTATGAGTATGAAGAAGCGTGAGTTTCGTAACTTATGCCAGGGGAACCGTACTGTGGCTCAGTACGCGGATGAGTTTAGCAAGTTATCCTATTATGCCCCTGATGATGTGGCTACAGATGCCGCAAAGCAGGAGAAGTTTATGGAAGGGCTGAATGATGAGATGAGCATGCAGTTTATGGTGGCAACATTCAACAACTATCAGGAGTTGGTAGATAAGGCTCTTATGATTGAAGGGAAGTAGCAGCAGATTGAGAACCACAAAAGGAAGTATGGACAAGGAAGGTATAATTCAGGATCTTAGCAGAAGCCTCACCTAACCCAGAACTCGGGAGGACTTGTTCATAACCATGGAGGCCACACCCATAATGGAGGAAGTAACCATAATCATACTGGCCCAAGGAATGGGAATGGGAATGGAGCAATCAACAATCAGAACCTCTCCAATCCATCCACACCCACGAAGAGAGACCTAAGCCACATTACTTGTTTCAAGTGCGGGAAGACTGGACACTATGCCACGGAGTGCCCTAAAGCGAAGAATGGAAACGGCAATGGGAGCGCTGGAAAGAAGCCCAATCCATTCAACAAAGGACAAGTGAACCACGTCAACGTGGAGGAGGTTGAAGAGCAGCCACACGCGGTTATTGGTAAGTTTTTGGTTAAGTCTTTTACCACCCTTGTTCTTTTTGATACTGGTGCATCGCATTCATACCTATCAAGGGAATTCGTGGATAAGTTTAAACTACCAACCCAAACCCTTAGGACCCATCTGTTAGTGAGTTCACCTGGAGCAGAGTATATGGCTAGTAGATGGTGCGACCAGATACCCTTAACCATTGGTAGCCATGTTTTTCCGTCCGACCTAATAATCTTGGAGTCACAAGGATTGGATGTGATATTAGGAATGGACTGGATGTCAAAGTATGGAGGAAGCATTGACTGTGTTAGTAAGTCAATTTGTCTCACCACCCCGGAGGGAAAAAGGATCAAGTATGTATCTAGGCATGCGCCAAGGAGTAGCCAATTAAATACCCTCACGAGAGTTGTTCAGGAGGAAGTGCCTGTAGTCAAGGATTACCCGGATGTTTTTCCAGAGGAGTTACCAGGCATGCCACCGGATCGAGACATCGAGTTTTTGATAGAGTTATTGCCAGGCACCGGGCCTATATCGAAGAGACCATACCGGATGCCCACAAATGATCTGGAGGAGATTAAGAAACAGATCAAGGAGTTACTGGAGAAAGGTTACATTCGACAGAGCTCATCACCATGGGGAGCCCCAGTGCTTTTGGTCAAGAAGAAGGATAAGTCCCTAAGAATGGTTGTTGATTATTGTGCGTTAAATGAGGTGACGATCAAGAACAAATACCCACTGCCGATGATCAATGATTTGTCGACCAGCTACAAGGAGCTAAGGTGTTTTCAAAGATCGATCTGCGATTTGGATATCACCAGTTGAAGATACGAGAGAAGGACATACCAAAGACAGCATTCACCACACGGTACGGGTTGGATGAATATACGGTCATGTCGTTTGGACTGACTAACGCCCCTGCCTACTTCATGAGCATGATGAACAAAGTGTTCATGGAATATTTGGATAAGTTTGTTGTGGTGTTCATTGATGATATAATGGTATACTTGAAGAACGAGGAGGAGCAGGAAGAGCATTTGCGTTTAGTTCTCGAGAAACTCAGGGAACATCAGTTGTATGCCAAGTTCAGCAAATGCGAGTTTTAGCTGAAGGAAGTTGGATTCCTTGGACATGTTATATCAGGAGAAGGTGTAGCACTAGATCCTACCAAGGTTCAGTCAGTCACTGAATGGTTGGCACCCATTTCAGTTAGCAAGGTCCGCAGTTTTCTTGGACTCACGGGATACTATCGGAGATTCATTGAGAATTTTCCCAAAATTGCGAAGCCAATGACGAAGTTATTGAAGAAGGATACCAAATTTAAATGGACAGAAGAATGTGAGGCAAGTTTTCAGGAGTTAAAGAAACGTTTGACGACATCCCCAGTGCTAATTCTGCCGGATATACGTAAGGAGTTTCAAGTGTATTCCGATGCCTCTCGCCTAGGACTTGGAAGTGTGCTTATGCAGGACAGAAGAGTTGTTTAGTATGCCTTGCGACAACTGAAACCGAACGAGTTGAATTATGCCACGCATGATTTGGAGTTGGCTGCCGTAGTGCATGTGTTGAAGACCTGGAGGCATTACCTTATTGGAAATCATTGTGATGTGTACATGGATCATAAGAGTTTGAAGTACATTTTCACACAGAAGGAGCTGAACCTTAGGCAGAGGAGATGGTTGGAGCTTATAAAGGATTATGATATGAAGCTTCACTATCATCCAGGCTAATGTCGTAGCAGACGCCTTGAGTCGGAAGAGTTATGCTAATACCCTAGTGAGCACGGGATTGCCGAAGGAGTTAGCAGATGATCTCAGGGAACTTCGATTGGAGATTGTTCCTAGAGGTTTTGTTGCAACAATGGAGGTTCAGTCTACATTGTTAGGAAAGATTCGAGAAGCTCGGAAGGATGACAAAGAGGTTGCCGAGATAAAAGAGAGAATGATCAAAGGAAAGGCCAAAGGTTTTCGTGAGGATGAGCACAACACCTTATGGTTCGAGGACCGTGTTCATGTGCCCAATAACACAGAGATCAGGAAGTTAATACTTCAGGAGGCTCATGACTCACCATACTCGATACACCCCGGAAACACCAAGATGTATTTGGATTTTAAGGAGCGTTTCTGGTGGACTGGTATGAAGAAGGATATTGCCGAGTATGTAGCCGTATGTGATGTATGTCAAAGAGTGAAGGCTGAGCATCAAAAGCCAGCAGGATTGTTGCCGCCTATGCCGATACCCGAATGGAAGTGGGATAAACTTGGCATGGATTTTATCACCGGATTATCCAGGACCAAATCATGATATGATTCTATATGGGTAGTAGTGGATCACTTGACCAAAGTGGCTCACTTTATCCCAGTGAAAACCACCTATACAAGTGCAAAGTTGGCCAAGATATATATGACCAGGATCGTATGTCTGCATGGAGTTCCGAGGACCATCGTATCAGATAGAGGGACATAGTTTACTTCAAAGTTTTGGCATCAGCTGCACCAAAATTTGGGGACAAGGTTGGAGTTCAGTACAACATTCCACCCGCAGACGGATGGACAGACCGAGAGAGTCAACCAGATTCTGGAGGATATGTTGAGATCCTATGCACTAGATTATGGATCTAGTTGTGATGACAATTTGCCCTACGCGGTGTTCTCATACAACAATAGCTACCAAGCCAGTTTGAAAATGGCACCGTTCGAAGCCCTATATGGATGAAGGTGCAGAACACCGTTGATGTGGGATGAAGTCGGAGACCGATAGTTGTTTGGACCAGATTTGATCAAAGAGTCTGAAGAGAAAGTTAAGTTGATCCGAGATAGACTAAAGATAGCTCAGTCCAGGCAGAAGAGTTATGCAGATTCGAAACGCAAGGAAATAACCTATGAAATTGGAGATAGAGCATACCTGCGAGTGTCACCCCTACGAGGAGTGAAACGTTTTGGAGTTAAGGGAAAGTTAGCCCCGAGATTTGTAGGACCGTATCGAATTTTGGAACGTATGGGAGAAGTTGCCTACAAGTTGGAGTTACCTGAAGGACTGTCAGGAGTTCATGATGTATTTCATGTTTCACAGCTGAAGAAGTGTCATGCTGAGATGGCTGATATACCGTTAAGAGATACAATACCCTTGGAGGCGATTCAGTTAGACGGTGATTTGACCTATGAGGAGAAGCCAGTCAGGATTCTCGAGTTTGCCAGCCGAGTCACCCGCAGCAAGGTTGTCAAGTTTTGCAAAGTTCAGTGGAGCCACCATACCGAGGATGAAGCCACCTGGAAACGAGAGGATGATCTTCGCAAAGATCACCCACACCTATTCTCTAGCCAACCCGAATCTCGAGGGCGAGATTCATCTTAAGGGGGGTAGGTTTGTAACATCCCAAATTTTCAATTTGGAATGTTCTACATAGATCATTCATGCATATCATATTTTATTGCATTTCGTTTTGTGATCCTCGAAATCCTAAAATATTTCATTTTATTAAATATTGAAATGAGGATTTTTGGTTTTAATTATTTTTCTCTCCGAAAATATTTCATATTAAAATATATGAGAGGAGATAATATGACTTCTCCAAAATAAATGAAATATTGGAGGAAAAAGATTAAAAGCAAATATTTGTTTTTATCCAGAGTTTATTGCTATTTTATTTGAATTAGAAAAATTGCATGTTTTCCAAAGTTGCATTTTAGGGCCAAGAAAATGTTCATCCTGTTCTAAATATTTTATTTAGACAGAGAAAATTTGTTTTGGCATTTTTAGAATTTTATTTTATTTTCTAGGATTTTTTCATTCAGCGAAATTATTATCTTTTAAAAAACGCGTAGTGGCCGACTGGGCCGAAGCCCAGCCGAGTCGGCCCACTTCCCGCCACCGCCTCCGAGCTGGAGACCGCGCCGCCGCCGCCGCCCGAACCGGAGTCCGGCCAGGACTCCGTTTCCCCTGCGCCTTGCCCCCTCCTCCAAGCCCCCCCGTCTCTTATAAGCCGCCGACCCCCCTAGAGCCCCGAGCCACCCCGCCGCCGCAAGCCGCAAACCCCGCCGCCGCTGCCGTTTGCCCGCGTCGCCATCGCCCCGTGCTGCCCTGCCGCTCGCCGGAGCCGCCCGCCGCGCCGGACCTCACCGGAGGTATAGCGTCATTCGGTTTTTTTAAGAAAAACCAGTTCGGTTTTCGTTAGAAAACCCTAGTTCGTTTTTTTAGATCGGTTCAATGGTTTTTCTCGGTTTAGTTACTTTGCGGACGTTCGTCCGTACGTTCATTCTAACAAACGTGTTCACTTGTTAGCTGCAGACAACGAACACTCGTTCGTTAGCCTGTTCGTGAGTTTCCTTTTTCTCGGATTTTCTGCGATAAATTTCAATCGCGATGTGTGATCCGATTTTCATTTTAGTTTATCTTTTCGCTCGTTCGTCGGAATCAGGCGATTCAAGCGCCTAGATCTTCATCTGGAAACCCTCTTTCCGTTTAACCAACTTGAACAAGCTTTTGCTACTATAAAATTTGACCTTAGTTCAGATTAGCAAACGAATCTTATTTCTTTCACAGTTTGAGTTTCGTTGCTCCGTTTGATTTGATTCTATTCGCACCGGAGTTCTTAAGTTGAACTTTCTGGTTAGATCTTCTTATTTGAGATTTACCCGTGTTTCTTTGCTTGTTTGCTTATGTATGCTATTGTTTGTTTGTGATAGAACACCTAGAGTGCGAAGCGTGCTACTACGAATCCCTAGGTTTTTCGGATCATCAACAAGGCAAGTAACACTTTGATCATACCCCTTTATCGCCCAGTTTTTATGCATTAGTTCCAATCCTCAATCATTGCATGGTTAGGATGTGATTAACATGTGGGTTGGGAAGTAGTTGATGAGGTAGAACGTATTGCCCTGTTATATTCAAACCCTTGGGAGTTACTTCTACGTATTGCTTATATTGCTATGCTATGCTCGTAGACGTGGTTTGGGTGAGTGAAATCCATGACAGATGTGAGATTGTTAATTAATGGTTCAACTTAAGGTGGCAACTTGAATACACATCTGGGTGGATTGTTTGTTGGGCACCTGGGGAATCCAGTGTTGTCCTAGGATATCCGAGAGTACCCGTGTGATAATCCTATGGTCCGCCACTCAGGCTCAAAGGGATCTGAGATATTTTCATGCTAGAAACTTCCGTGTGCAGCCACAAGCTATTATGGGATCTAGCATAGTTGAGTAGGTTGCGTGAAGCTCCCGAAGAGGTGGATCAACAGGTAGAGGGATGTAGGTTGGTATGGTCTGCCCGGAGTAAGGGGTCAATGCTTCCGAAATACTGTCTCTCGGTCATCCATTTCTCAAACACCCTGTAGTGCGAGAAATCCAACGGAGGAGATCGGGTCTTGTGGGGAAAAGTGCACAAATCTCTGCAGAGTGTATAAACTAATCATGGTTAGCCGTGTCCCCGGTTATGGACATCTTGAGTATCTAGTACTTGGAGTATCATAAGTATCTCATCACTCTAAATAAAATTGTTGGGTTGTTAATTACTTTAATTGGGATTGAGTTGGAGGAACCTTCTCAATGATGTTTCAACTACCATGATAGTTAAATAAAATTTATTCCTTTGTTCTAGGGAAAAATTGGCTTTTCGCAAAAATCATAACCATAGAGCTTTCCACCAGCCAAATATGCATGTAGTGATAGCAGTATTCTGTTATTGCTCTACTGTGTTACTTTCCCAGCATATTCCATGTGCTGACCCGTTTTCGGGCTGCAACGTATTATGTTGCAGACTTTTCAGACGAGGAGTAAGGTTCGTTAGGTCGTTGCCGTGCAGCTCAGCTATGCCGTTGGAGTTGATGGACTCGCTTTATCTTCCAAGCCTTCCGTTGTTATTATATTAGATGGCCTTAAGCCATATTTATGGTAATAAGTTCTCTTTTGAGACATTCGATGTAATAAGTGTGTGATTGCTACTCTGTTATAAATCCTCGAGTACTGTGTGTCTCAGCATTACCGATCCAGGGATGACACTAAAGCACGGAGACTTGACCGTTTGAGGTCGGGTCGCTACAGAATTTTGCAGAGCCATCCTGGTTAGCCAGTCATCTTATATGTGAATTATATCATGCCATCATTTTTTTATTACGTGTTAAATTTGTCAACAATTTTAGTACATTCAAT
This sequence comes from Triticum dicoccoides, assembly GCF_002162155.2. Taxonomy (NCBI): domain Eukaryota; kingdom Viridiplantae; phylum Streptophyta; class Magnoliopsida; order Poales; family Poaceae; genus Triticum; species Triticum dicoccoides. The sequence continues at coordinate 484,787,213 of NC_041392.1, read as the reverse complement.
TATTCTTCCTGTGCATCAACCATTCGGCACGGTCATGGAAAAATCTGAAGTGGAAACAAGGTCTTTAGAGCAGACAATGCAATCTGACGAAGCGCATGTCTTGCTGGTTACAGATAGCTCCTCAGAGGAGGATTCAGAGACAGATGACCAGTCCTATCCCCCCCTGAGGTGCATGCTCTAACTTGGCAGGGTTATGTTCCTCATATCGTGCGTATGGTATCTTGCATTGCTATGTCATTTGCTTAGTTTAGACATGCTTTGTGTGAATGCCACCTGTTTAGTGTCTAATTACCATATATGTGAATTATGCGATGCCATCTTGTTGCAAGACATTACATATGTGAATTATGCAATGCTATCTTGTTGCAAGGCATTATGTATGTGAATTATGCAATGCCATGCTGTTTAGCCAAGTGTCTTATATGTGAATTATATCATGCCGTCCTTTTTTGTATTTCTCGTTGCATTTGTAGACAATGTTTGTATATTCAACTGCTCTTCCTGTGCATCAGCCATTTGAATTGGTGATGGAGAAATCTGGAGTGAAAACAAGGTCTTCAGAGCTGACAATGCTACTTGATGAGCAGATATCTTGCTGGTTACAGATAGCTCTTCATAGGAGGATTCAGAGGCAGATGACTAGTCCTATTATCCCCCTGAGGTGTATGCTCAAACTTGGCAGGGTTATATTACTCATATCATGCATATGTTGTATTGCAATGCTTAGTTTACATCATATGCACAATATTGAATGCCATCTCCTGAGTTAACACATCATATATGTGATTGCCCTCTGCTCACTTGCTTAGTATATAAATCATATATTTGAATTATATCATGCCAAGATGTTTACATAGACAGCATGTATCTGAATTATGGCATGCCAACCCATTTTATAAAGACATAATATAGTTATATCATCTCATCCTATTTACATAGTCATCATATTTTGAATTATGTCATTCTATCCTATTTAGTTAGCCATCATACATTTGAAATTGTGTCATGCTATCCTGTTTAATTATCCATCATATATGTGAAATTATGTCCTGCTATTCTGTTTGGTTAGACAACATAAATGTGAATTATTTCATGCCCTGTTTTCTTCCCTACTACCCATTGCACCTGTCTATCTTACAATGTCTGTACATTCAATTATTTTTCTTGTTTATCAACCATTTCAATTGGAGGGGGTGATGGCAGTATCTATGGGAATAAAAACACGGTCTTCAGAAAAGATTGTGCTACCTGTCGATGCAGATAGAACCACGGTTGTTCTTGCCCAAGAGCCAGCCCCACCACACATAACTCAGACTCACACAAATTGTACCCCTACCCAGTTGGACAGAGAACCAGCTACACCCCTTCTAATCCCAACCCCAGCAGATAGTAACCCAGATACAGTTGACATAGCACTGTCTCCACCACAGAGCACCCAAACACGAGCAGTTAGTTAGGCAACTGCAGTGCCCAAAGCACGAGGACCACCACTCTGAACTCCAAGTCAACGCTTAAAGTAGTAGAAGAAATGTTCTCAGGTCAGGTTCAGTAGCTATGGTTCATACTACTTTGCTCTTGCATCACTGTATTTACTCATACCAACTAATTTCAAATTGAAGGATGCAATTGAAACTCCAATGGCGCAACAGGTATGTTTTAAACCTGTTTTTTAATGTGTTTGCTATTGTAACTTGCTCTATGTTGATTTTCAGTTTCAATTGAATAAATAGTTATGTTCTCATGCCATGCACATTACAAGTGTTGTTATTGTTGTGTAGTTTCCCACACTTATATTCTGTCTATGCTGCTTTGTCCTAAATAGATATGATTCAAACTGTATCTATCTTGATTTGGCAACATAAACTAGAATGATATAAACCATACAGTGACCATACTACATAGATATATGTTTGCTTTATGATGTTATCCTGTCCACCTTACTACTGAACTATTTACCAACATGAGTTTCATATGCTACATTGTAAACCTATGATGTGTTTGTTTGTTTCTCTTTTAGAACGCGGATAAAATATTGGAGAAGAGTACCCCGTTATGCAATGGTAAAGGAAGTAATGCAGATAAGGTTCACGATAGTGAGACATCCCTGTTGGTCGCCAAGAAAGCTGATAAAAACTATATTGAAGACACTGAGACAACCCCAAAGTCCTTTCTTGATGTAGTGTTCGAGTTACTGGCTACTACTGCTGGTACCAGCTCTTCGAACTCGCTGCCTGAATCAGTTCGGCTTCTTGAGTCTCAACTTCAAGTTGAAAGACATCGATCAGATGTTATGCGACAGGAAGCCGAAGGACTGAGTAAGTCCCTGCAGAATTCAGATGCATACTTTCTAGTGCAACAACAAGTGCTGGAGGATTTAAGCGCCAAACAAGAGAAAGTTAATAAGCTTACTAAGCATCTTGCCAGCATTATGGGTACCCAGGATATTGTTTCTTGAGCTCTACTGAAGTGGTTTCAGTTCTGGACTTGTTTTGCTATGCCGTTTATTTGCACCGGTCGCCAACTTTGACAACCAATGTATATGATATGCTGCTTTGTTCCCTATATTTGCACTGGTGGCGAACTTTGATGCTCGGTGGATGTAATATGTGTAATAGCCATGATAGCCTAGCGTAAGTTGCTTGCTTATTTATTTCCTTGTTGTCTTGTTTATTTGTTTGCTTGTAGTCAGTGCAGTTCTTTTTCCGCGGTTTGCTAGTCGCCGCAATAACCCATTTTTTAAAAAAAACTAGGCCACAATAACCATGGGCTATATATTTACTGTAGTCACCATGGGCCTCCTACGGGCCGTAGAAACAATGGGCCTTCTTAGGGTCGTAGAAACAATGGGCCTTCTTAGGGCCGTAGCATCAATGGGCCTTCTACAGGCCGTAGCATCAATGGGCCATCTACATGTCGTATGATCGATAGGCCAAACATGGGCCAATAACAGAATGCATTATGGGCCGTAAATGAGCTATATTTGGAATCGTCCGTTCATGGGCCGACAATAACAGGCCGTCATTAGTCAACCGTATTTAATGACGTTATGAAAACGGCCCAATGGAGTAACGGGCCGCAAACAGGCCGATTGTAACCGTGGGCTGAATTTGGCCCACGGGCAGAAAAGGCCAATGACGGGCCATAAGTAACCGAATGCTGGAAATGAGCCCAAGAATAAATGGGCCCTAAGAAGGCCGAAAGATAACACGGGTTGGAAACGGCCCAATGGAATAATGGGTCGTTAATGGGTATAAAGGGGTACACTGTTCATTGCGGGCCAGATTCACCATGGGTCGTTAATGGGCCAAGAGTTACAAATGGTCTCGTATGGGCCGAAAGACATCATGGGCCATACATGGGCCGGAAGTTACAATGGGCTGGAATCATATTGGAAGGCCCAGATGAAGCTACTGTGCTTAATTCGGATAGGCCGTAACGGGCCATGAGTTAGCGGGCCGTAAATGGGCTATATACGAACATGCCGTTAACAGGCTTTCCATGGGCCGACCCATTACCTTTTGACCAAGTCAAACGGGACGGCCTTTTCACCGGAATGGGCCTCTGTTGGGCCGTGCCACGTCTCGACGTATCATACGCGCCTCATGTCCAATGAATGGATGACATCTGTCCCAATGGTGAGCCAACATGTGTTTCCTCTCGCCAATGAGAATTTTACACGTGCAAAATCCTAATTGGTTTGGGCTGTTAGCGGGTTATCGGATCCAAAACCGGACCCAATAGCTTAACGGTGTCCTGTTACGGTGGATGCCACGTGTCGGTCACCCTTGACGAAAGCACTTCCATGATGCGCGATTTATCGTCATGAAAGTGGACACTTCCGTGATGATAATTTTGGTAATGTCATGGAACACTTCTACGACAGCACATGTATGACTATCTTGATTCTGTTATAAATTTGTCATGGATGTACATGCATGACAGAAAACGTGACCTATTGTGACAAACACGTATCATCACGTAAGTGTCTTTTTTTGTAGTGTAGGGTTCATATGTTGACCTCATCCATGGTTCCTCCCCTCTCCCATCCCTCCATAGCATTAGTTTCTTTTGGTAGGATTTGAGAGAGAGGTATTTGAGAATTCTTTTGTTCTTTATTTGCATTTGTTGCATCGGTTTGTGCTCTGCCCGTCAATTTATTAGAGTGAGAGCATGTGAGCATGTTACTCTTGGAGGCCACCAATTTCTAGACGATTTGGTGGTTGTTACCTCGGTGATCTCTTCGTGGATATTGTGGAGAGGCCCGAGTTACTCCTTCACGGGGATTGTGAAATGGTCTTCATGTTTGAAATCTTCGGAGTGGAGAACGAAGCTAACCATAGTGGTTGGGAATCACCTTTGTGGTGATATCTCAAGGGGCGAATAAGGTAAGCTTTCGTGGTGTTTGTGCACCTTCATGGTAATACCCATCTCTCCAACGGAAACTAGGTGTCAATTGATACTTGAACTTTGCAAAAAAATCAGTAGTCTCTTGCCCCCTTTGCTTTCCACATTTCAAACTTGCTATTAATGATATATCTTGTTCTTAGTGTGAATTGCTAGCTTGTAACATTCAGCTCGATATCTTGTGATATAACTTCTGTAAGCTTGTAGTGTTTACTTGTGCTTTCTTATCATTTAATTCCATATCTTATGATATAACTTGTGTAAGCTTGTAGTGCTTGTGCTAGCTTGTATCATTCAAATCCATATCTTGTGATATAACTTGTGTAAGCTTGTATTGATTCTTTGTGCTTATGTGTATCATTCATTTCCATATCTTGTGATATACCTTGTGTAAGTTTGTGTAGCTTAGTTGTGCTTGCTAGTATCCTCGTTGTCTTCATCTGGTTTAGCTTAAACTGTTATTGCACTTAGTTGAGCCTAATATATTTAGGATTTGTGCTTGAAAAGTACCCGCCTAGTTTATCTTTGCATTAGGATAAAGTAAAATATATATAAGTTTTTAAACCGCATATTCACCCCCTCTAGGCGACATCTTGGTCCTTTCACCAGAGCCCTAAGCTCCTCCACCTACCCTAGCCCCTGTAAAGGGGCCCATCCACTGCTAATAGAGAGCAACTCGAACCCGCGTTGCACCGGTAGTAGCAGGCCATGGTTGTCAGGTCCGAGAGCCCGCCGGACGAGCCTCAACAACACCATGGAGATGAGCATCAAATCCAAAGAGGGAACATCCTCGCTGGGAACGAACAAAGGCATGACCACCCTCACCATGCGGAGGCACACAACCATAGTCACCCAACTAATCCAATTGACATCACGCATGTAGGAACACAACACATCAACAACAAGCAACGTGAGCAGTGGCCGAGAGCCACTGCTAATAGAGAGCAACTCGAACCCGCGTTGCACCGGTAGTAGCAGGCCATGGTTGTCAGGTCCGAGAGCCCGCCGGACGAGCCTCAACAACACCATGGAGATGAGCATCAAATCCAAAGAGGGAACATCCTCGCTGGGAACGAACAAAGGCATGACCACCCTCACCATGCGGAGGCACACAACCATAGTCACCCAACTAATCCAATTGACATCACGCATGTAGGAACACAACACATCAACAACAAGCAACGTGAGCAGCACGCCGAGCCATAGGACAACCTCTACACCAGATCTAGACACCGCTCGTCCACATGACCACGGTTGGCCACCGCTGGCGAGAGCAACTAGGGGTCGCTAGCCCACATCCCGAACTCCGCCTAGCTTCACGCACTAGATCCAGCCGCTACTGCCCACAGAACAGTGGGCCTGAACGACCCTAACCCACCATGTGATCCACATTGAGGACCAGGCGAGAAGGATTCAATCGAATCCACACCGCACCACTCGTCGCAACCGCCTCATAAAGTCAGACCCATCATCGCATAGACACCACCTATGCTGCCGTGAGAAGGGGAAACGTTTCATCACCATCATTCATCCCAAGGACTTTGTCGACCAT
>NC_041392.1:484766142-484780950 GCF_002162155.2 Triticum dicoccoides | reverse complement strand
CATGCCAGATATTTGATTACTCTAGCAGTGGTCGAGAACAATAGGTAGATGCTAACAATAGCCAGTAGGAGTAGTGCCTTTCCTTTTTGCTGGAACAATAGGAGTAGTGTTCGCCTCCCTCTGCAAGAAAGAACTTAGGGTTCCTCCGCCTCTTGCCGGTGCTGTTGTCGATCCGCCTCATCTCTGGCGGCCCTAGGGACATGGAGGCACGATGGATCCCGTCCCTTGTGGGAGGGAGGGATCTTGCTTCGTTTCTTTGTGCTTTGTGAGTTTCTTTAGGGTTTGTGTCCTACTCAGTAAGGCAAGGAAGTAACGGCTCCCTGAAGATGGAATAAGGTTCTCCCCGCTTGGCCCCCATTTAGCTGATGCGTCTAGCGGAAGTAGAAGCGTGTGGAGGTGTGTTTCCGGTGGATCTCGCGGGATTCGGTCGGCGTTGGTCTTCGGTGGATCCGTTTGGATGCAACCTTTGTTCCGTCTTGGTTCATCTGTCTACATATTGGATCCTTCCGATCTATACTTCTCTTCAGCAGCGGTGGTTGCTGTTCTGGTGCGCCGGTCCTTAACGAAAAAGGGTTTCCCCCTGCTTTAGATTATAAAGCAACCGCACCAACAACATCCGACAATGACAATGAGTTCGAGGTTCAAACACAACCAGAAGCAAATGTGAAGAAAAGTGTGCAAATAGGTTCAGCTGGAGGCACAACACAACAAACCCCAATAAAATACGCATCCAACTAGCTAATCTGGCTCAGGTGGTGGAGGGGGAGGAGGTGGCGTGATGGATGTGGCGGTGGAGCGAAGACCCGCAATGATCGCGTCAAGGTTGTCCCGGTCACTCTGCTTGCTAAGTGGTCTCCAGAGCTGTAAGAAACCACATAGTTTGAATATCGCATCAGTCGCACGAGGTGAAATCACATGCTCAATCACTAGTTTATTGCGCATAGTCCATAAGGTCCACGCGAGAGAGCCCATCGCCACCAAAAGGAGGGGCGCAACCTGGATGGCCGATTGAGGATTCCCTAGAACATGTCCGAAAGGTTGTCGTGGCACCAATTGCCACTGACAACATCCCGGAGGCAACTCCAAAGAAAGATCGTTGCCGGGCAGCGGAAGAAGATATGGTTGGAGTCCTCAAGCACTCCGCATAAGGGGCATAGCCCATCCCCGGGCCACCTGTGGGGCCTTAGCACGACGACTTCCCGGTTGTCTACTACAACAAGTTTGGACCGACTCCGATGAGGGGGGGGGGGGTGATGACGTCGGCGTGACTTTGGCTCATTCCAGTTCTTGTATTTCATTGCTAGATGGTCTACGAACATGGACGTATTTTTTATTATTTCTGCGTTCTTTGTACTACCATGACACGATGAATAGATTGGAAGTTTTCTCGCCAAAAAAGATGGTAATAGTGTTTAACATGCACTAACCAACACTACTGATATAATTAATCCTTGCAAGCTTACTGATATCTCTGTTAATAAGGTAATGAAACTCCAAATTAAACGAGCTCTATATGTCTGTTAGATTTAAGAGCTAACTTTTGAAACTCAACAAAAAATATCATCAACAAGGAGGATGAATAGAAACTTACTGTAAGTGCATCTAGTGCCCCTTAGTGATTTTGGTGTATTGAAGACTTATAGGTTAAGGGACTAATGCGTTTGTGAGTGTACACAGGTTTATAAGTCTATGAGGAGTTTGATATTTACAGAGAAAGTCGACCCCTAAAAATGAAGTTCTTCGACTGAAGACTTTGGATCTCTGAAGACTTTCTGAAGACTTTGAAAGTGAAGAAATTGGTGTGATCGTGAAGACTTGGTATTCATTAGAGGAACATGAAGCCTGAAGACTTTTGTTTTCGTAGTTTCATTTTCTCTTTCTTGAGTCATAGGAAACACCGTACTGTTAAAGGCGGTCGAGGAAATACTAAGGAAAAATTTCCCAAGTGATGCTCAACCCAAAATCCTACACCTACCAATCCCTTCGAGTGAAGCCATTGGAAATCTCATACATTTCAGTCAATTCTTCAGTGACAGAGACGAAGTTCTTCTGGTCTCTGAGGAATTTGTTCTGACTGAGGAGTTAGGAATTCGCCAGTGCGGATTGCCTACACAGTGAGGAACATGATAGCCCTGAGGATTTTGCTACTCAAAATTCTGACTATTGCTGTGCTATGCGCCAGCTGTCCCAAAATATCTATCCACCTAACGGTCATATCATTGAAGGGCATTTATGTCTTATCATGTTGGGATACTCCCTAGGCTATAAATAGCCGCCCCCTACAACCACTAGTTGGTTGGCTGCTCCGAGAGAAACTGACACTTGTCATTTGAGAGCAACCCGTCCTCCGAGGACTTTGAGCCAAAATCATCAAGTGAGGAAAAACCCAAACACCTACAAACCCCAAGTGATTGAGCATCACTGAAGAGATTGATCCTGCGTGGGCCCTAACCCATAGGTCTTTTCCCAGGATCTTACCTGACTCTTCTTATTTTCTCGGAGGTATTCTCAAATTCTTTTTGAAGTTTGACGTAAGAATGATTTACCATCAGTCAAATGTCTTTCTCCAAGATCTTTCAAAATTATTTTCATCGTTGGCTCAACCTTTCCATTCTTCATTTCGGAGTGTCTAAATAATTCATGGTGGTGTTTCTCGTCGTCATTCTCGGATTTTGAAGACCGAAGAAGAGTTTCTCTTTAATCTTGCTCCATTCTCTTCAAGATTCGTGATTCTAGCTTGTTGCCATCCTCCCGTAATTGTTTTGATCGTGAGAATTCTTTTCACCTATCCGGAGTAATTCAAGAGTCTTCTCAGTTTGTTATCCGGAGTCCATCAATTCAGGTTTATTCATTCTCAGTTGTTAGTTATCATTCTCCTATCTTACCGATGCATCAATCAAATATCCTCTAATCAGTTCTTGATCTCTTCGTTCTGATGTATCTAAATCCCCTCAAGCTTCTTCGTTCATTTGCTAATTCTTTCCGGTGTTTCTTTATATTTTCTTCGTTCATTTTCAATTCTTACGATGGTTTGTTCAAGATTCCCCTTCTTACGTTATCATACTTCCGTTCTTTCAAATCCTACCGGTGGATCATCGAAGGCCTCTTCAAGTTTGCGCATTATCTATCTTAATCCTTTCTACGAGAATTAGTATGCCAATTCCATTGGTTGTCATCAATTTGAATTGGTGGAGGATAAGCATAATGTAATTCTTATTCTCGTTTCATCGAGTGAATTTAATTCTTTATTCCGGAGGCTCATCAAATTCTTGATTTTCTTTTGTTCATCTTTTCTTTCTCAGAGTACCAAGCTATAATTATCACGGAGATCCATCTAATCATTACAAGGTTTCACTTTGTGTTTTCAACTTCTCTTTCCTTTCGTTTGATCATTCTTTTGTTTAACAGACTTCTTCATGGAGTTCTACATGATAGTTCATCAAGGACTTAATCCGTTCTAGAAACATTCATCAAGATTATTTTTAGAGGAGTTCAAGCTTTCTTCTTCTTGCAATCCGGAGTGCAATTCCTTCTACCGTATCATTTGAGGTGGTATTATGTCATTCTTGATAATTTGAATTCATGTTTCATGATTCACGGGTTGTTAAGAATGGGGTATTTTAAATCCATCAATCTCTTCATTGGAGTTATCTTGTGTCATGGCACACCTAAAGCCTTCCCTAAGGATTGTTGCTACTTATGATACTTATAAATGATCCAAGTTCTTCGTTTATCCTCCCGGTGAAATAAGTTTCTCGTCTCTTTGTTCTTATCAATCCAATTCTTTTCCCGTGAGTGGCAAGTTGTCACCTCATAATTTGAGATGTATTCCAAAAGACCATATCAAGCTTATTCTTTTCGTTGTTGGTTTTCCAACAACTCCGTTCTACTATTTGTTGTAAGCATGCTCCTTCAAGATCTTGTTTCTCGTCGTTCATTCCATTCCATTCTCACTTCTGTTCCGGAGGCATTGTGATATTGCTCTATTCAAACCTTGTTCTGTTCTTGTCAGGTTCTTGTTCTTTTCATGCTTATCCATTTAACCGGAGTGTTGTACCCTTTTGTTCAAGTTCTTTTAATATTATCAAGTGTTGCTTAACTTCTTAACCGGAGTGGTTTCAATATATATCTTGCCCTCCAACCTCAAGGTTTTTCACAATGTTCTTTGTTCCTCTTTTCTATCGGAGTGTTTTCGACCTTATTCACCTTCGTTGTGTTCTTTCTCAAATTTGTTCAACCCCGCAAAGTTCCTTGGTTTCACTCGTTTGTCAAAGAAGCAACTTAGTTTTACCTTTTCTCTTCCTCTTCCGTTTCCCTCCGGTGCCATCCTAGATATCGGGACGAGATCCTCTCGTAGTGGTGGAGTGTTGTGACGCCCCAAGACCGGAGCTTCAGAGTCCTTCCAGAGTTTTCGAGATTCGTTGTGTGATTTGTTTTGTCTGTTGCATTCATCTTTGCATCGTGTGCATTGCATCATGTCATCATGCCATCATGTCATTTCTTTTTCTTAGCTCAACTAAATAAATTGCATGGACCATCGGTCCATTTAAATCGAGGGGATTCACATGGTGATTCTCTTTATAACATATCATCCCGATATTAGGGAGCTATTATAAATATTTCCATTCTTTTGGATTTACCGCAAACACACTTGCAAATTTTCCCCATGCCTTTGTTATCTCGCTTCTTGACCTCGAACCTTGTCCGTAAATTCTTTCGTCGTTTTCCGGAGCTCCACCAAAAATCCAAATATTTTTGGACCTTCCCAACCCTCACTACCTATTCAAATCATTTGAACTTAAATCAAATGAGTTTGAATTTAAACTTTCGGTCTTGACCACTTCTATTTTTCCTAGTTCAAACTCATTTTTGTGAGACCGGGAAAATAGCCCCCTTGCACAAATCCTTTCCTTAACCCTCCTTTTCTTTTTATCTCTAATTCTTTTCTCTTAAAAGAAGATTAGAGAGGAGTGAGAGAGAGAGTAGCAGGCCCATTCTCCTTCTAGGCCAGCCGGCGCCCTGCCCCTAGACGCAGCCCCTCTACTGGGCCGGCCTCTAAGGCCCAACCTGCCTACCTAACCCTAGGCCCGAGCGAGGCTACATCCCGATCGGTCTCTCACCCTCCTCCTCGTTCCCTCGCACTGCCAGAACACCCATCTCTCTCGATCCCTTCTCTCGCTCGTAGTTCCTCTCCTCCCTCTGCTTCACGCCTCCCGAAGACGACTGGGACGTTCTTCCTCCCGCTGGAACCAGGAGCGACGCCCTTGACCCGCCTCACCGTCTCCATGGCCGGAAGCCGCGCCTCGGTTGCTTCTTGTACCGCAGCCGCCGACCTCTCCTCTCCTGCATCATCCCCGACGCCGGCAAGCCCGCCGCCGTGCCAGGACCAGCGCATCCCCTGCGTTAACTCTGCCCGCCAGGAGCCCGCGGCCCGTGCCCCTCCTCCATGGTCTTCCTCCTTGCCACCATGGGCGCGAGGGTCGAGCTCGCCCGCCCTACCGCATCGCCAGGGCCGCCGGGCACCACAGCCTGCCAGCTTCTTCTCTGCTTGAGGATCTCCAGCAGCCGCGCATGGCTACGCCTCCCATGGAGCTCCGCCGCTGGGGCTGCTTCTTGCCTGCGTCGCTGCCTTTCCTCACGCTGCTACTCCTCTGCTTGTCCTCTGCCGCCCGCAGCGCACGTGGCCGAGCTGCCCTGCCTTGTTCGACCACCGGAACCGTGCCAAGTCGTTGCCTCTTTGCATCAAGTACCAGGACACTACGAAACCTGAATCGCCAAGGCCGGACCCGTCAAGTACCCCTTCAGATTCTTCAAGACCCTCATGTACAACTACACCCGATGATGTGACAAGTACCCCGACAACGTGTACATCTACGCTGCCAAGACCGGACCGACAAGTACCCTGACGTCGCGTGTATCACTACCGTCACCCCGAAGACGTTGGAGTCATCAAGTACCTCTCCGAACGAACGTGAACGACTACCGTCGCAAGAACGGGACCGGAAAGTCCGAAGACCCCAAGTACCACGACACCAATGACATGAACGTCTACGGAAACTTGTGCAACGATAAACATGTACCACTACCGTTGCCGAGATCGCGAGAGCCTCTACCGCCGACCCTAGAGGGTGCAAGAACGACTACTTCCACTACCGCCGTCGCGAGAACGCCTACTTCCCTCTACGAACTTGATCCGTTCCGATAAGGCACGCTTCGAAAGGTATAACCATCGACACGACCGTCCGTGGACCGAATGCATGTTATGTGATACGAGATGAACCCCGTGTTTGCAGCGTGCCTATTTGTTACGTGCACGACCCTTGGTTGCCATGCCGCCGACACATGGGACACCAGGTATCCGGGAGCGCCCCACCTTCTTTTGCTCGCTCCCGCCACTTCCTTTTGCACCGGTATCTCTATGAGCTACCGGAACCGATATGTTGTCGTGGCATCACTTTCGGATTCATTGCCGTGGCACCCCTTTCGTTTCCGCCACGATGACAAATGTCTTGTATCTCATCATGCCAACATTTTCATAAATATTGCATAATCTTGTTCATGTCATCCGCATCATGTTAACAACATCAAGAATGTTTAAAATTGTTGTTTGCATTAATTTGCTAAATGCATATGGGGTTTTACCGGGTTTGTTGTTTATTGTACCCGGCCCCATTTAATTTGTTTAGATAGTATAGTTTTGTTACGCTTCACCTCTTGCCATGTTAACCAACATTTAATTTTGTTGAGTACCTAACCGAGAGAGAACTAAATAATTGATGTGGTGTTCCATCAATATGCAACTCGTTGCATATTGTGCTCCACTTAATTTGTAGGATTGTTTGTGCTCTTTGCCATGCCATGCCTCCTTAATCCGGACATGCATCATACTTAGTTGTGCATCATGCCATGATTATGTGTTGGTTGCTTGTTATATTGTTTGCTTCTTTTCGGTATTGCTTCTTCGGGTTAGTTTCGATAATGTCACATTTGTGAGGATTCGTTCGACTACGTCCGTTTGTCTTCTTCATGGACTCGTTCTTCTTCCTTGCGGGATTTCAGGCAAGATGACCATACCCTCGAAATCACTTCTATCTTTGCTTTGCTATGCCTATGCTGCGATACCTACCACTTGCTTTTCATGCCCCCTATATTGTTGAACCAAGCCTCTAACCCACCTTGTCCTAGCAAACCGTTGATTGGCTATGTTACCGCTTTGTTCAGCCCCTCTTATAGCGTTGTTAGTTGCAGGTGAAGATTGAAGTTTGTTCCTTGTTGGAACATGGAGATCGTTCCTTGTTGGAACATTGTTTACTTGTTGGGATATCACAATATCTCTTATTTAATTAATGCATCTATATACTTGGTAAAGGGTGGAAGGCTCGGCCTTATGCCTGGTGTTTTGTTCCACTCTTGTCGCCCTAGTTTCCGTCATATCGGTGTTATGTTCCCAGATTTTGCGTTCCTTACGCGGTTGGGTTATAATGGGAACCCCGTGACAGTTCGCTTTGAATAAAACTCCTCGAGCAAGGCCCAACCTTGGTTTTACCATTCGCCACCTAGCCTTTTTCCCTTGGGTTAGGGCAGCCCAAGGGTCATCTTTATTTTACCCCCCCTCCCCCCCGGGGCCAGTGCTTGTCTAAGTGTTGGTCCAAAATAGAGCCACTTGCGGCGCCACCTCGGGGAAACTTGAGGGCTGGTTTTAGTTGTACGTAGTGTTCATCCGGTGTTGCCCTGAGAACGAGATATGTGCAGCTCCTATCAGGATGTCAGCGCATCGGGCGGTCTTGCTGGACTTGTTTTACCATTGTCGAGGATGTCTTGTAACCGGGATTCCGAGTCTGATCGGGTCTTCCCGCTAGAAGGAATATCCTTCGTTGGCCGTGAGAGCTTGTGATGGGCTAAGTTGGGACACCCCTGCAGGGATTTGAACTTTCGAAAGCCGTGCCCGCGGTTATTGGCAGATGGGAATTTGTTAACGTCCGGTTGTAGAAAACCTGAAGTTGACCTTAATTAAAATACATCAACCGCGTGTGTAACCGTGATGGTCTCTTCTCGGTGGAGTCCGGGAAGTGAACACGGTGTTGGAGTTATGCTTGACGTAGGTTGCTCTAGGATCACTTCTTGATCATAGATTTTCGACCGTGCTTTAGCCTTCTCTTCTCGCTCTCATTTGTGTATGTTAGCCACCATATATGCTAGTCGCTTGCTGCAGCTCCACCTCATACCTTTACCTTACCCATAAGCTTAAATAGTCTTGATCGCGAGGGTGTGAGATTGCTGAGTCCCCATGACTCACAGATACTTCCAAAACCAGCTTGCAGGTGCCGATGAGTCCGTGCAGATGACGCAACCAAACTCAAGGAGGAGCTCGATGAAGATCTTGTCCTTTGTGTTGTTTCGTTCTAGTTGATCAGTAGTGGAGCCCAGTCGGGACGATTGGGGATCTGTGTAGCATTTGGGGTAGTCTTCTTTTATTTTGGTTCCGTAGTTGGACCTTGATTGTATCTGGTTGATGTAATGTTTTATTCATGTAATTGTGTGAAGTGACGATTGTAAGCCAACTATGTATCTCTTTCCCTTATGTATTACATGGGTTGTGTGAAGATTACCTCACTTGCGACATTGCTTTCAATGTAGTTATGCCTCTAAGTCGTGCTTCGACGCGTGGGAGATATAGCCGCATCGAGGGCGTTACAAGTTGGTATCAGAGCCTTCCCCTACCTTAGGAGCCCCCACTGCTTGATCGAATTAGCTGACGTTGTTGAGTCTAGAAAAATGTTTTGAGTCAATTAGGAATTATATATCGGAGAGTTAGGAATTCTTTTTACTCCTCAGTCCTTCATCGCTCTGGTAAGGCATCCTGACGTAGAGTTTTGACTCTTGTCTTCTCAAATTTCACTAAAAAAATTCAGGATCACACGGGTATCTTGGAATCGTTCCGATGGTTTTGTGACGAGAACATTGTTCTTGGTGCCTCCTGACATTTAGGGGTTGTGGCAGTGTCCCGGGGAGTTGAGCTCCGAGGTGTTGTCGTCACAATTTTATCGTTGCAGTTCTGGAATACCTGAGATTAGTTTCGCCGACATCGAAAATCTCTTTTATGCAGTTATTGGTGAGATAACCTCGACGCCACCCAGTACTGGGACGGGAGTTCGGGAGTATTGCCATAACTCGTATAACGGATGCTTTTCGAAGGTTGAGGTAGACGATTTCCGAAGGTTTCTTGGTTATGTGTTGAAGGATGGATACAGCTGGATGTAGGATTTGCTAGTTTTGGGTGAGATATTATGCTTCCCCTGTATCCCCAACACCTGATTGCATAACCGAAAAGTTTCGGGTGTTTATAAGTGGGAATTCAAGTAGCTCTTAGTATATCTTTCCGACAGATGTATGATATGAAATTGGGGTTCGACGTCTAGTGGTCCGCCTATCCACGGTTGGTTTTACAGTGGTCTCGTTGTGTCTTAAAGAGTCCTTGGCTATGCCGACTCGGGGACGCTTCATATGTCATGTGCACTGCCTTGTACATGATGGTGTTGTACGATCGAGCCTGTGTAGGCCCCACCACGAAAACTTCGGACGAGATCTCTATCATATGTTTGTTCCGGCTTATTCTACAAGCCAATCCTTTGTTTTTTGTTTTGAGTTGTGGTATTCGAGTTGCTTCAAAGTCAAATGTTGATTCCATATTTTTTCCTAAGCGGTGTTCTCATACTCCTATGTGAATACTAAACCTTCATGATAATCGAGACTATCATGTCAACCCTTTTCAACCGGTGTGTCTCTCTTCAAGTGGATCCGATCATTTTCAACATCCGCAAGATCAACTCAAATTTTGGTAAACGGTGTTTGTTTCATCCATCTCCAAGTTGTCTTTGTTTTTCCACCCTCCCACCCCTTTTTCTTCAAGGATTCGTATTTCTGAATCAATTACCATGTTATTCATGAGAAGTCTCCCCATTCTTTTCCGTCAATGTTCTTACCCGATGGTTCTCTAGAAGATGTTCTACTAGCTCATCATTCTTCGTTCTTTTTTCTTCTCCGGTGGAACCAATTTAAGCTTTTGGTGTTGATCATTTCTCTTTTCCCTTGTTTCCAATGCTTTCTCATGCCGGTGCACCTCGTAACCATCCACTTCTCGCTATTCAATTGTTCCGGAGTGCTCAAGATATCCCGAAGATTCGTGTTTACACTCTGCTTTCATTCAAACTCTTTCGAGGATGTTATCTCTTTCAAGCCATTTAATTCAACCGGTGCAACCTATCTTTTAAATCATTTCAATGGTGTTTCTTTTGAGTGGGCCCTAACCCACAGGTCTTTTCCCAGGATCTTACCTGACTCTTCTTATTTTCTCGGAGGTATTCTCAAATTCTTTTCGAAGTTTGATGTAAGAATGATTTACCATCAGTCAAATGTCTTTCTCCAAGATCTTTCAAAATTATTTTCATCGTTGGCTCAACCTTTCCATTCTTCATTTCGGAGTGTCTAAATAATTCATGGTGGTGTTTCTCGTCGTCATTCTCAGATTTTGAAGACCGAAGAAGAGTTTCTCTTTAATCTTGCTCAATTCTCTTCAAGATTCGTGATTCTAGCTTGTTGCCATCCTCCCGTAATTTAATTCTTTATTCCGGAGGCTCATCAAATTCTTGATTTTCTTTTGTTCATCTTTTCTTTCTCGGAGTACCAAGCTATAATTATCACAGAGATCCATCTAATCATTACAAGGTTTCACTTTGTGTTTTCAACTTCTCTTTCCTTCCGTTTGATCATTCTTTTGTTTAACAGACTTCTTCGTGGAGTTCTACATGATATTTCATCAAGGACTTAATCCGTTCTAGAAACATTCATCAAGATTATTTTTAGAGGAGTTCAAGCTTTCTTCTTCTTGCAATCCGGAGTGCAATTCCTTCTACCGTATCATTTGAGGTGGTATTATGTCATTCTTGATAATTTGAATTCATGTTTCATGATTCACGGGTTGTTAAGAATGGGGTATTTTAAATCCATCAATCTCTTCATTGGAGTTATCTTGTGTGATGGCACACCTAAAGCCTTCCCTAAGGATTGTTGCTACTTATGGTACTTATAAATGATCCAAGTTCTTCGTTTATCCTCCCGGTGAAATAAGTTTCTCGTCTCTTTGTTCTTATCAATCCAATTCTTTTCCCGTGAGTGGCAGGTTGTCACCTCATAATTTGAGATGTATTCCAAAAGACCATATCAAGCTTATTCTTTTCGTTGTTGGTTTTCCAACAACTCCGTTCTACTATTTGTTGTAAGCGTGCTCCCTCAAGATCTTGTTTCTCGTCGTTCATTCCATTCCATTCTCACTTCTGTTCCGGAGGCATTGTGATATTGCTCTATTCAAACCTTCTTCTGTTCTTGTCAGGTTCTTGTTCTTTTCATGCTTATCCATTTAACCGGAGTGTTGTACCCTTTTGCTCAAGTTCTTTTAATATTATCAAGTCTTGCTTAACTTCTTAACCGGAGTGGTTTCAATATATATCTTGCCCTCCAACCTCAAGGTTTTTCGCAATGTTCTTTGTTCCTCTTTTCTATCGGAGTGTTTTCGACCTTATTCACCTTCGTTGTGTTCTTTCTCAAATTTGTTCAACCCCGCAAAGTTCCTTGGTTTCACTCGTTTGTCAAAGAAGCAACTTAGTTTTACCTTTTCTCTTCCTCTTCCGTTTCCCTCCGGTGCCATCCTAGATCTCGGGACGAGATCCTCTCGTAGTGGTGGAGTGTTGTGACGCCCCAAGACCGGAGCTTCAGAGTCCTTCCAGAGTTCCCGAGATTCGTTGTGTGATTTGTTTCGTCTGTTGCATTCATCTTTGCATCGTGTGCATTGCATCATGTCATCATGCCATCATGTCATTTCTTTTTCTTAGCTCAACTAAATAAATTGCATGGACCTTCGGTCCAATTAAATCGCTTCTTGACCTCGAACCTTGTCCGTAAATTCTTTCGTCGTTTTCCGGAGCTCCACCAAAAATCCGAACATTTTTGGACCTTCCCAACCCTCACTACCTATTCAAATCATTTGAACTTAAATCAAATGAGTTTGAATTTAAACTTTCGGTCTTGACCACTTCTATTTTTCCTAGTTCAAACTCATATTTGTGAGACCGGGAAAATAGCCCCCTTACACAAACCCTTTCCTTAACCCTCCTTTTCTTTTTATCTCTAATTCTTTTCTCTTAAAAGAAGATTAGAGAGGAGTGAGAGAGAGAGCAGCAGGCCCATTCTCCTTCTAGGCCAGCCGGCGCCCTCCCCCTAGACGCAGCCCCTCTACTGGGCCAGCCTCTAAGGCCCAACCTGCCTACCTAACCCTAGGCCCGAGCGAGGCTACATCCCGATCGATCTCTCACCCTCCTCCTTGTTCCCTCGCGCCGCCAGAACACCCATCTCTCTCGATCCCTTCTCTCGCTCGTAGTTCCTCTCCTCTCTCTGCTTCGCGCCTCCCGAAGACGACTGGGACGTTCTTCCTCCCGCTGGAACCAGGAGCGACGCCGCCCTTGACCCGCCTCACCGTCGCCATGGCCGGAAGCCGCACCTCGGTTGCTTCTTGTACCGCAGTCGCCGGCCTCTCCTCTCCTGCATCATCCCCGACGCTGGCAAGCCCGCCGCCGCGCCAGGATCAGCGCCTCCCGTGCGTTAACTCTGCCCGCCAGGAGCCCGCGACCCGTGCCCCTCCTCCATGGTCTTCCTCCTTGCCGCCATGGGCGCGAGGGTCGAGCTCGCCCACCCTACCGCGTCGCCAGGGCCGCCGGGCACCACAGCCTGCCAGCTTCTTCTTTGCTTGAGGATCTCCAGCAGCCGCGCATGGCTACACCTTCCATGGAGCTCCGCCGCTGGGGCTGCTTCTTGCCTGCGTCGCTGCCTTTCCTCGCGCTGCTACTCCTCTGCTTGTCCTCTGCCGCCTGCAGCGCGCGTGGCCGAGCTGCCCTGCCTTGTTCGACCACCGGAACCGTGCCAAGTCGTTGCCTCTTTGCACCAACTACCAGGACACTACGAAACCTGAATCGCCAAGGCCGGACCCGTCAAGTACCCCTTCGGATTCTTCAAGACCCCGACAATGTGTACATCTACGTCGCCAAGACCGGACCAACAAGTACCCCGACGTCGCGTGTATCACTATCGTCACCCCGAAGACGTTGGAGTCATCAAGTACCTCTCCGAACGAACGTGAACGACTACCGTCGCAAGAACGGGACCGGAAAGTCCGAAGACCCCAAGTACCACGACACCGATGACATGAACGTCTACGGAAACTTGTGCAACAATAAACATGTACCACTACCGTCGCCGAGATCGCGAGAACCTCTACCGCCGACCCTAGAGGGTGCGAGAACGACTACTTCCACTACTACCGTCGCGACAACGCCTACTTCCCTCTACGAACTTGATCCGTTCCGATAAGGCACGCTTCGAAAGGTATAACCATCGACACGACCGTCCATGGACCGAATGCATGTTATGTGATACGAGATGAACCCCGTGTTTGCAACGTGCCTATTTGTTACGTGCACGACCCTTGGTTGCCATGCCGTCGACACATGGGACACCCGGTATCCGGGAGCGCCCCACCTTCTTTTGCTCGCTCCCGCCACTTCCTTTTGCGCCGGTATCTCTATGAGCTACCGGAACCGATATGTTGTCGTGGCATCACTTTCGGATTCGTTGCCGTGGCACCCCTTTCGTTTCCGCCACGATGACAAATGCCTCGTATCTCATCATGCCAACATTTTCATAAATATTGCATAATCTTGTTCATGTCATCCGCATCATGTTAACAACATCAAGAATGTTTAAAATTGTTGTTTACATTAATTTGCTAAATGCATATGGGGTTTTACCGGGTTTGTTGTTTATTGTACCCGGCCCCATTTAATTTGTTTAGATAGTATAGTTTTGTTACGCTTCACCTCTTGCCATGTTAACCAACATTTAATTTTGTTGAGTACCTAACCGAGAGAGAACTAAATAATTGATGTGGTGTTCCGTCAATATGCAACTCATTGCATATTGAGCTCCACTTAATTTGTAGGATTGTTTGTGCTCTTTGCCATGCCATGCCTCCTTAGTCCGGACATGCATCATACTTGGTTGTGCATCATGCCATGATTATGTGTTGGTTGCTTATTATATTGTTTGCTTCTTTCCGGTATTGCTTCTTCGGGTTAGTTTCGATAACGTCGCGTTTGTGAGGATTCATTCGACTATGTTTGTTTGTCTTCTTCATGGACTCATTCTTCTTCCTTGCGGGATTTCAGGCAAGATGACCATACCCTCGAAATCACTTCTATCTTTGCTTTGCTAGGTGCTCGCTCTTTTGCTATGCCTATGCAGTGATACCTACCACTTGCTTTTCATGCCCCTATATTGTTGAACCAAGCCTCTAACCCACCTTGTCCTAGCAAACCGTTGATTGGCTATGTTACCGCTTTGTTCAGCCCCTCTTATACCGTTGTTAGTTGCAGGTGAAGATTAAAGTTTGTTCCTTGTTGGAACATGGAGATCGTTCCTTGTTGGAACATTGTTTACTTGTTGGGATATCACAATATCTCTTATTTAATTAATGCATCTATATACTTGGTAAAGGGTGGAAGGCTCGGCCTTATGCCTGGTGTTTTGTTCCACTCTTGCCGCCCTAGTTTCCGTCATATCGGTGTTATGTTCCCGGATTTTGCGTTCCTTACGCGGTTGGGTTATAATGGGAACCCCTTGACAGTTCACTTTAAATAAAACTCCTCCAGCAAGGCCCCACCTTGGTTTTACCATTCGCCACCTAGCCTTTTTCCCTTGGGT
>NC_041392.1:484716869-484765764 GCF_002162155.2 Triticum dicoccoides | reverse complement strand
CCAGTGCTTGTCTAAGTGTTGGTCCGAAACAGAGCCACTTGCGGCGCCACCTCAGGGAAACTTGAGGGCTGGTTTTAGCTGTACATAGTGTTCATCCGGTGTTGCCCTGAGAACGAGATATGTGCAGCTCCTATTAGGATGTCGGCGCATCGGGCGGTCTTGCTGGACTTGTTTTACCATTGTCGAGGATGTCTTGTAACCGGGATTCCGAGTCTGATCGGGTCTTCCCGCTAGAAGGAATATCCTTCGTTGGCCGTGAGAGCTTGTGATGGGCTAAGTTGGGACACCCCTGCAGGGATTTGAACTTTTGAAAGTCGTGCCCGCGGTTATGGGCAGATGGGAATTTGTTAACGTCCGGTAGTAGAAAACCTGAAGTTGACCTTAATGAAAATACATCAACCGCGTGTGTAACCGTGATGGTCTCTTCTCGGCAGAGTCCGGGAAGTGAACACGGTGTTGGAGTTATGCTTGACGTAGGTCGCTCTAGGATCACTTCTTGATCATAGATTTTCGACCGTGCTTTAGCCTTCTCTTCTCTCTCTCATTTGCGTATGTTAGCCACCATATATGCTAGTCGCTTGCTGCAGCTCCACCTCATACCTTTACCTTACCCATAAGTTTAAATAGTCTTGATCGCGAGGGTGTGAGATTGCTGAGTCCCCGTGACTCACAGATACTTCCAAAACCAGCTTGCAGGTGCCGATGAGTCCGTGCAGATGACGCAACCAAGCTCAAGGAGGAGCTCGATGAAGATCTTGTCCTTTGTGTTGTTTCGTTCTAGTTGATCAGTAGTGGAGCCCAGTCGGGACGATTGGGGATCTGTGTAGTATTTGGGGTAGTCTTCTTTTATTTTGGTTTCGTAGTCGGACCTTGATTGTATCTGGTTGATGTAATGCTTTATTCATGTAATTGTGTGAAGTGGCGATTGTAAGCCAACTATGTATCTCTTTCCCTTATGTATTACATGGGTTGTGTGAAGATTACCTCACTTGCGACATTGCTTTCAATGCGGTTATGCCTCTAAGTCGTGCTTCGACACGTGGGAGATATAGCCGCATCGAGGGCGTTACAATTTTCTAGTTTGGAGTTATTGTTTTCTTCTTGTATGTGTTGTGAGTTGGGAGGTATCTTCGCGCACACGCAGAGCTGACAACCTCCCACCCTTGCTTAGCGTCACTTTTGACCCTGATTTGGAGAATGGGCCCGGCCATGAAGAATGGATTTTGTATTTTCTAAATAGGAGAACTGGTCCCCCTAAACAAGGAGCTCCAAAACACTACTGAGTTATATGGTGTCTGATTACTCATTAAATTCAGAGCAAATTGAAAGCGTTAACTAGAATCATTTTCCTTTTGCATTGCAGAAGAAATGTTCATGATGGATGTAGACCCTAGTTAGTATCCCCGAAGTTTGCACTATGAGGGATTGTTTGTCTTCCAACAATGCCTTCTTCCTGTTTTCAAGAATACAGACCGATCCAGACACGTAAAAAATTCTCAGCATTGAGGTAAAGATGAGATTCAGTATATAATTCGGCGAATGCTTTCTCTTGTATAAAAAGAGCGTCGGCCTGGAAGAAGAAAATGTGTATACACTTCTATTGCATCCAGTACCTATGAATATACGTATTGTAGTAGTACGTACTTACAACTTATACAACTACAAATGGATGTCCATTTGGAGGGAACAGATCAAACAATCAATTAATTAACTAATACTCTGCATATAACTATATACGTATTATGAGCGAGGACATGGTGAAGAGATCATTTTTTATGGAAGCGATCCAAATTTATACTTACTACAGATTAAGCGATCAGGGAAACATGCTCAATTGTCAACAAAGGTGATTAATTAACCAAGATGCATGGGAGAATGGTAGACTATATTCAGATCTAACTACTACAGATTTAATTAACTACTAACAACATGTAATCAACTGGCAATCTGAATCGCCTGAATCAATCAGAACCAGACGCGGCATTCGACGGGGTGGAACTCCTGCGGGCCGTCGGCGGCGGGTGCGGAGGCGTTCCGTCGGTGGATGTTGAGAGGGCAGTCAACCCTGGGCTTTGGCCCCGGCACCCTGAAGGCCCACACCTTGAGCTTCATCTTGGCGCTGAGCTTGATGTCGACTGAGAAGGAGGCGTGGTCGATGGCCTCCTTGCGGAACCCCGCGGCGGCGACCCCGCCCTCGAGCGGGTGATCGCCAGCGAAGGCCAGCGGCAGGACGGTGGTCTCGCCGGTGTCCTGGTAGAAGTCCGGGAGGTCGGCGCGGGCGAAGCCCTGGCCCTGGTAGTAGGCCTCGGCGACGACGGACTGGTAGTGGATGGCGATCCGGGAGTTAGGGTTGCGGACGGAGAGCGCGACAGAGAGGTTGTAGCGGAGGATCCAGGTGCTCGGCGTGAGGGTGAAGTCGTTGAGGTCGGCGGACGCGACGGTGGCTTGGATGAGGTGCGGTCGGAAGAGGAGATAGAGGGCGAGCACGACGACGCCAGCGATGACGAGGATGGTGGCGAGGACGCTGAAGATGCAGCTCAGCAGGCCGCAGAAGAGGCACCGGCACGGGCAGCACAGCCACGACGACACGGTGCTCGTCTTGCCCATCGATCGGTTGGTTCCTTCAGGCGGCCGGCCAACTCGGTCGATCGAGGTCTTGTGATTCTAGCTAGCTGGTGAAGAAACCAATGAGAGGATGTTTCATGGCGATTGGTATAGGGCAGATCGAGACAGACAGGCAGGTGGTAGCTAGTGGTCGGAGGCACACTCGCAGATCGCCACTTTTGTAGGAGAGGAGTGTACGTGTGATCGTGCATGCAAGACCAGGAGACAAGAGAGGTTTCAGAGCTTGCGTTGGCCGGGTCTTCTGTTCGTGCTCGTGCATGCGCGCGCTGTGTCTTGTTTTTTCTTTCCTTGAGTGGACGCGTGCTCTCTGTCTCTTTTTTTTTCCGAGAGAGTACGCCAAAGACGTACGGAGTACTATATTTTGACAGAAGACAGAGAAAAATTATAAAAGGTTACCTATCGCTGCGAACAACAAAGTGCAGTGCAAACATCACACCCAACCTAATTCGAAAAAAAGTCACCGCACACATTACAAACACAACGAGAACATCAAAGCCGCGTCTCTACCAAGGCCAATCACCCTGAATAGCAACAATTTCAACCGGACTTCCCTTGCCAATGCATCAACCACCCTTGAATGCCGACGGGACATGGCGAGTGGGTGGCGGGACTCGGTTGGTCTAGAGTAAGCCATCGTCTTGGAGTCACCGGCATCGACGTACATTGCGCCAACGAACCTCTACTCGGACAAGCAACACACACCGAACAACCGCACCACATAACCTTCAAGCCATGTCTCCACACATGATGCTCCCAACAAAGGAACGATGCCCAGACGCCGCCATTGCCGGTCCAAGACGTAGGCTTTCGCTCGGAGACAACTGTCCAATAAAGAAGGGGGAAGATGCTGACACACCGTAGCGACGCCTCCAAAGAGGGGAACGACACCCACATGCGCAAGATGTGAGCATGGTTGCAGCATAATATGAATGAACCTTTGCGAGGCATGTATTGCGGTCTGTGCCGACAATGCGTGACGAGCGTGTTCGCTGGATGCCAAGTGAGGCCACTAACACGAGGACCATTTTTGCGGGGCTAGTTTATGACGAGGTGACATCGGAGGAACGGCAACTCATGTTTCCATGCCGCATGGTTCCACAAATCGGGCCGAAGTGGTCAAACCGCCGCTCACTGTATTTAGGGAGAACTCATGGGATATTGTAAAGTGGGCGCTGACCTAGAGTGGTGAATGATCGACACATTGGAAGTTGGAACTGCCTTGTAGAACCGAATACATATGTCGATGAGTAGCCAAAGCCATGGATCTTGGATTAATACCCGTGCCTGGTGTCCCGGTGCCCCCAACCCATGGATCATGGATCTTGGATGAATACATATATCATGGATCATGGATCTTGGATTAATACCCAAGCCATGGATCATGGATCTTGGATGAATACATGTAACTGGTAGTTTGATTAAAGAAACGACAAAATTAAACATAAAGAGTTGAGAGTTAATTAAAAGAGAAAAAACACAAGCATAGTTTAAGAACGAAGAGAAGTCGGACAGGTGTGCTTGAGGGAAAAAGAAAGGACACATTATAGAACAAATAAGATGTGGCCACTCAGTCGAACACTTTGTCGTTGAAAGTTAAAGTGAAAAGAAAAAGAAAAATCACACAAAAAGACCGACCGTATACAAACCCCCTACACAGAAACAAACAGACGCAAAAAAAGGCACAAAAATGCAGCCCTTTGGCAAGTGCAGCAAACAAATCACATGCCCAACCAGCCATGCGTTACTTTGCCTCATTATATACAAAAAATATATTTTGGGCCATGCGTTACTTTGCCTCATTATATACAAAAAGTATATTTTGGGCAATCGTGGCGCTAGAAATGTGAAACCGGGACACTAAAACATTAAAAAGTTACATAAAAAATGGTACAAAACAAAAATATTAACTTATTGGAAATTTGCTTAATGCACGTTTCACATTGAAAAAGATAGTGCAACTAGACAATAAAAAGAAGAAAAGAAGAAGTGAACAGCAAAAACAAGAATAAAGAAGCAATGATAGATGATATATTTTAGTAGATGCATAAAATTATGAAGAAGAAAAAATAAAAAGTAGAAGTGAAGTAACACATAAATTAGGCAGCAACAAAAAAGCAGAAATTTTCAAGTAAAACGGGACAGTCACTTGCACATAAGGAAAACCACCCATGCTTCAAAGAGAGTACGCAGAGTGGAGTGTATGTGACAGGACCCCTTCCCCTTCCTAAGTCACGGCCAGTAATGTGCACAAGTACCTCCAAGGCTGTGATTGTAATTTATCTCATCTCAGGGTGTTTTATGCAAATGCACTTGGACTTCTGTCCTCTCTTTGTCTCGTCAGGGACTGCGTGTGTCGTAACTTTGACAAATATTAAAACATGTGGTTACCATTTCAAAAAAAAAAAAACTTCCCCTTCTGTCTTTCTCTTCAATTGTAAAAGTTTACAAAAGAAAAGAAAAGGAACAAAAAGCTAACAACAAAAATCTTCACATGTTTTTCCTTTTTTCAATAATTTGGGATATCAAAAAAGTTGCTAATTTTAATAAAACTATCATGATTTCAAAAAAATATTCATGATTACAGAAAAATGCTCTGGAATTCAAAAGTTGTTCATGAATTTGTAAAAAAGGTTACAAACTTAAAAAATGTTCATAATTTTAAAAAAAATCACGATTCAAAAAATTGTTTGCTAATTCAAAAAATCTTCACTAATTCGGAAAAACAGTTCACGATTCAAAAAAATGTTCACTAATTCGAAAAATGTTCACGAATTTGAAAAACATGTTCACGATTCAAAAAAAATGTTCGCTGATTCTAAAAATGTTCACGAATTTGAAAAAAAAGTTCATGATTTCGAAAAGATAATCTTTAGTTTTATAATGTTCATTATTTCAAAAAAATAATCATGAGTTGAAAAACATGTTCATGACTTAAGAGAATGTTTCACAAATTAAAAAAATGTTCACAAATTTAATAAAAATGTTCATGAGTTTTAAAAAATGTTCACATTTTAAAAAAATGTTCATGATTTAATAGTAAAGAATTAGTAAAAATAAAACCACAATTTTGGAAAAAATGTTCATCATTCCAAAAAAATACGATTTTAAAAATAAACCACGAATTAATAGATTTTCAGAAATTGAAAAACAAGAATAAAAATGAAAACATAAAAGTAAAGAAAAAATGAGAAGAAAACAGAAAAAGAAAAAGAAAAAAAGGAAAAAGGAAAAAGGAAAAGAAAAAAAGGAAAGAAAACAGAAAAACCCAGTTCGGGGAAGGTTCTAGAACCTTCCCAAAACTGGTTGGGGCTGAAACCCCGAAATGGGCTAGCCCATAAAACAACAGCGCGCGAGGTGGGGGGGGGGGGTACGCGCTACCTTGCTCGCCGGCGTGGTACGCGCTATATAGGAACCCACAGACCAAACAACGAAACGGGAAAGAAAAACAGGCCAGACGCAGGTTTTAACAGGCTGAATTGAGACAAAGACGCTGAGCTGCGCGAAGTCTCAGTCGACTGATTTTTAGCAGCTCTGATCTGGAAAACTGAAACCATGGAGAGGAAGTTCATGGCCAGGCCAGGAAGATTGGTGATGGTCAGCTGTATTTAACTGCGACTGCTGCTTATTTCCTTACCAATTCGTTTCTGAGTGCTTGGGCCATTAAGAAGATTGATAAATACGAAGAAACTTCCTCTGGTTTAGCGAGGAGGAGGCTCACGGCGGCAAATGTCTGGTTAGCTGGAGCAAAGTTTGTATGCCCAAGAAGTTTGGAGGTTCAGGTGCTAAAAGATCTGAAATGTTTCGGCAGAGCCCTTAGGGTAAGATGGTCATGGTTTGTCTGCGACGTCATTCATCAACCTTGCAAAGGATCCCAGGTGCCCTGTTACAGTACTGACGTGCAACTATTCTATGCCTGCCCAAAAATCACGCTCGGAGATGGCGCCAGGACTAGTTTCCAGGAGTGAATAGCATAAAACTATCACTTTTCATGCTAGGGTTCCAAAAAAACCATCACATTTTTGTTTGTGACTGATACCTACCACTTTTCTCGTCAGTTGTCTCAAAAAACCCAAATTGCCAGTTGCTAGCGTTTTAAACCGTGACGGTCCGGGCCCGCCTGTCAGGCCACGGCAGCGCCACGCTTGACGGTGAGGCCGTTAACGGCCGTTACTCCGACCAACCGGTGCGGTCAGACCGCACCCGCTCGCTCGCTCATTAAGTCGTCTCCCTCTCTCTCACTCTGCTCCCCTGCCCGCACTCATCTCTCTGCTCTCACTCTCACTCTCCTCTTTGCTCTTCAACGCCGGCGGCGACTTGCGCAGTGGAAGCTCCACCGCTTCCATGCCTTCCTGGAATGACGGGGATACGAACTCAGAGGACGAGTGCGACATCACAAGCATGGACATGGCTCTTTGGGTAAGTTTTTCGATCTGCTAAGCTAGGGTTAGGGTTCATCTAGGAGCTAGATTAGGTTAGGGTTCATCTTGGTGAGCTAGGGTAAGCTTTGGTTACTGTTATTTAGTAGGCAGGGTTATGGTTGCTGTTTGAGCTAGGTTTATGTATGCTTCAAAACTAGGGTTAGGGTTCTTGTTGGGTTGGGGAATTAATTTTCAATCTATGTCTGGTTCTGTGGGCTAAGGTGATTTTGTTGATGTGTTCATGCAGGAGATCCCTGACACCACCGTGGAGCCTCTTTTATGTGGCCAGCGGGAGCTTTCTGAACCCACCTGCATGATGCACCACATGAGGCCAATTAAGTGTGTGGCATTTGAAGGAACCTTAACTAGAAGGCGTTTCTATGGTTGTCTAGTGCAGCAGGTATAGTACCTTAATTGGAAACATTTTCTTCTGAACCCACTCATGTATTTACAAGGATGACAAGTTGTTGTTCTGAACCCACACAGTATTATGTTGACAAGTTGCTCTTCTGAACCTACACTGTATTTTTAAGGATGAACTGAAATATGCCTTGTATTAAGGTATAGAATATGCTTTTGTATAGGAAGCATATATCTATGAATGAACATGTACAAGCAGGTTGGGTTTCAGTTATAGTTTGAGTTATATTAAACAACATATTCAGTTTAATTAAGCCTCACCTTCAGTTTCTTAGTCTGATATGATTTGTTGTTATGAAATTGAGTGCACTTAGTGATGTATATTTCAATTTTCAAATGCAGAGTGAAGGTGTTAACTGTGGTGTTACTGAGTGGGTTGACTAGCCCTAGCATCCAATTCTTCAGAATTGCTTTTCCAGGTTGTGGGACATGTTCCATGAATAGAATTGTGGCAGGGTAATTGACAAGCAGAAGTATGAGAAGCATTTGGCCAAGCTTAGGACTGAAAATGACGAGATGTGCATTGAGTACACAAAGCTCGTCCAAGATGTATCCAAGATGTTTGATTGGCAGGATGGTAGGGTAGACCACATGGATTACCAGAAGGCAATCGAGGAGGAAGAATTTGAGAAGAAGAAGAAAGAGGTAGAAGAGAGTGCTAGGTTGGAGGTTCAGATGGAGAAGCTCAAACTTGCCACGGAACAGAGGTGCATTTTACAGAGTCAAGCCGACATTATCAAGAACACCGGGAAGGCAATGAAGGAGGTTGAACAGGAGAGAGATTTGCTTAAGATAGAGAAGGCCAAGCTTGAGCATGTGGTGAATGAGTTGCTGAATGATGGGCATGCAAGCAAGGAGAAACTTGAGAAAATAAAGGCCATCCTTGATTCTTGAAGTGTGTTCTGCAGATGGTGAAGTACATCTAAGGCCTTTGTAAGTATGTGGCCTAACAATCTGATGTGAAGATATGTGGTGTACATTTTGGGGAATGTGAAGTTAATCAAGTCTATGTCTATGCCAATGTTAAGAACTATAGTGTATGCTGCGAGAACCTTTAATGCTAAGTTATGAAGTATGTTGTAATGAATGTTCTGCCTGTATTTGAACCTCTTATGCTATGTTATGGAGTCAGTGATAAGCACTGCTGGACTATGCTATGTGTTTTTTTAATCTTTATAAGCTAGTTGAAGTGTGTTTATTAGTGCTTTGTACCTGGGCTTTTTGGCCCAGTTATGTTTACAAACCTAGGCCTAGTAAATAGCCTCTCCACTGCTCATAAATAGCCTCCTCCACCCACCGTTCTCCCTGTCCAGAACCCAGCCGCCACAGCCCACCTGTAGAAACCCTAGATGGATCCAGAGCTTGGGAAGGTGACAGATGAGGAAGAGGAGGCAATGGAGGCAGTGGATGTGAGGAGGCAAAGGGCTCGCCGTGCGGTGCCCAACCCATCAGCTTGGGAGCTGGAGTTCAAGAGGAGGCTGGCAGACAAGATATTGGAGAAGTACAACCCAGATGAGTTCATAGTTCTTGTCCCCGGCGGCAGGCGCAAGAGCTCACGGAAGATCATCAGGTGGGCTAGGGCACAGGCAGTACTCGCTCCTCACCCTTCTACCAGAGAAAAGTGGCGTCGTTTCTTCCATCGTTACG
Source organism: Triticum dicoccoides (assembly GCF_002162155.2). Classification (NCBI taxonomy): domain Eukaryota; kingdom Viridiplantae; phylum Streptophyta; class Magnoliopsida; order Poales; family Poaceae; genus Triticum; species Triticum dicoccoides. Next base: position 484,756,654 of record NC_041392.1, on the reverse strand, counting down.
ATTGAGAGTTGTTTCTAGTAGTTATTTTAAGTATGAATGAGAGTTTGAGCTTTGTATCCCTTCCATTTTTGTACAACTGTTTCTATGAAAGAATGTTTGAATGGTGGAATCTGTTGGAAATATGCCCTAGAAGCAATAATAAAATGGTTATTATTATATTTCTTTGTTCATGATAATTGTCTATTGTTCATGCTATAATTGTGTTATCCAGAAATCGTAATACATGTGTGAATACATAGACCACAACACGTCCCTAGTGAGCCTCTAGTTGACTAGCTCGTTGATCAAAAGATAGTCATGGTTTCCTAACTATGGACATTGAATGTCATTGATAACGGGATCACATCATTAGGAGAATGATGTGATGGACAAGACCCAATCCTAAGCATAGCTCAAAGATCGTGTAGTTCGTTTGCTGTAGCTTTTCCGAATGTCAAGTATCATTTCCTTAGACCATGAGATTGTGCAACTCCCGGATACCTTAGGAGTGCCTTGGGTGTACCAAACGTCACAACGTAACTGGGTGACTATAAAGGTACATTACAGGTATCTCCGAAAGCGTCTGTTGGGTTGGCACGAATCGAGACTGGGATTTGTCACTCCGTATGACGGAGAGGTATCTCTGGGCCCACTCGGTAATGCATCATCATAATGAGCTCAATGTGACCAAGTGGTTGATCACGGGATCATGCATTACGGCACAATTAAAGTGACTTGCCGGTAACGAGATTGAACTAGGTATTGGGATACCGACGATCGAGTCTCAGGCAAGTAACGTACCGATTGACAAAGGGAATTGTATACAGATTGATTGAATCCTCGACATCGTGGTTCATCCGGTGAGATCATCATGGAGCATGTGGGAGCCAACATGGGTATCCAGATCCCGCTGTTAGTTATTGACCGGAGATGCGTCTCGGTCATGTCTGCATGTCTCCCGAACCCGTAGGGTCTACACACTTAAGGTTCGGTGACGCTAGGGTTGTTGAGATATTAGCATACCGTAACCCGAAAGTTGTTTGGAGTCCCATATGAGATCCCGGACGTCACGAGGAGTTCCAGAATGATCCGGAGGTGAAGATTTATATATAGGAAGTCAAGTTTCAGCCATCGGGAAAGTTTCGGGGGTAATCGGTATTGTACTGAGACCACCGGAAGGGTCCCGGGGGTCCACCGGGTGGGGCCACCTATCCCGGAGGGCCCCATGGGCTAAAGTGGGAGGGGAACCAGCCCCTAGTGGGCTGGTGCGCCCCCCTTGGGCCTCCCCCTGCGCCTAGGGTTGGAAACCCTAGGGGTGGGGGCGCCACCCTTGCCTTGGGGGGCAAGGCACCTGTCGTTGTCAAAACCGGTGGATCTCGGGTAGGGGGTCCCGAACTATGCGTCTAGGCCGGATGGTAACAGCAGGCAAGGGACACGAAGTTTTACCCAGGTTCGGGCCCTCTCGATGGAGGTAAAACCCTACGTCCTGCTTGATTAATATTGATGATATGGGTAGTACAAGAGTAGATCTACCACGAGATCAGAGAGGCTAAACCCTAGAAGCTAGCCTATGGTATGATTGTTGATGTGTATGTTGTCCTACGGACTAAAACCCTCCGGTTTATATAGACACCGGAGAGGGTTAGGGTTACATAAAGTCGGTTACAATGGTAGGAGATCTGAACATCTGTATCGCCAAGCTTGCCTTCCACGCCAAGGAAAGTCCCTCCCGGACACGGGACGGAGTCTTCAATCTTGTATCTTCATAGTCCAGGAGTCCGGCTAAAGGTATAGTTCGGCTATCCGAACACCCCCTAATCCAGGACTCCCTCAGTAGCCCCTGAACCAGGCTTCGATGACGATGAGTCCGGCGCGCAAACTGTCTTCGGCATTGCAAGGCGGGTTCCTCCTCCAAATACTTCATGGAAGATTTTAAAGACAAAGATGGTGTCCGGCTCTGCAAAATAAGTTTTCCACATATTGCCATAGAGAGAATAATATTTACACAAATCTAATCTGCTGGCGTATTCCGTGGTGCGATACACCACGGCCAAGCCTTTATCCGAGTCGTTTAATTATCCCACCTCAGCGCGTCATGCGAGGCGGCTTCCTTGGCACGTCTTGTCAAAGCAGAGATCGTGCCCCCTTATTCCGGGACTCTCATCAATACGGGCGTGGGTAACCCAACTGCTTCTAGGACTCCTAGATCATAGGCAAGTCCAAACGAACACGGAGAGGACGCTCGATATCCACCCTCTTTATAAAGGGACAAGGCCTTTTATTTTTCCCTCCCGTGCTCAATCGAATCCTTCCCCCACCTCAAGTCAAACGCCCAAAGTTCAGGTCAGGTGCTCCGAACCTTCAGTTATGTTCGGATCTAGCCTTCAAGGCCGATGGGTGCCTTCTTCCGTCACGGAAGAAGACGTCAAAAAGTTGAGGGAGGCCAGATATCTGACCGCCGAGATTCTGCATCGGCTGCCTCCCCGGGGGCAGGCCGTCCCCTCCCCCGAACCCAATGAGAGCGCCGTGTTCGTCTCCCACTTCCTCCGAGGTCTAGGCCTTGCATTGGATCCTTTTGTCAGGGGCTTGATGTTTTACTACGGGCTAGATTTCCATGATCTAGCTCCGGACTCCTTTCTTCATATCACGGCATTTATCGTTGTGTGCGAGGCCTTCCTCCGGGTTACCCCTCACTTTGGCCTATGGCTCAAGACCTTTGAAGTTAAACCGAAGATGATTGAGGGGCAACATGCAGAGTGTGGAGGTGCCTCAATACGCAAGATGACGGGAGCTGCATGGCCCAAAGGTTCCATTCCAGAGGTGTCTGAATTGTGGCAACAGGAGTGGTTCTACATCACGGCTCCTAGAAGTGCCAAGTGGGCGGCCGCCCCTGTCTTCCGCCCGGGCCCTCCACCACAACTGATGTCATGGATTATCATAGGATTGAGCTGGGGTCCGGCCAAGGATGTGCCTATACTGCAAAGCCGCATTCAAGATCTCTTTGATGGAGATTTCAGTTTGGTTGCGGTAGCACAAATTATGCTGGTTCGCCAAGTCCAGCCTTGCAAACGCCGGCCCCTTCGCTTGTGGGAGTTCAATCCCGAGGGACCGCGTGTCATTCAAAATTTCCTCGGTTTGACGCACGAGGAGATGTACAAGTCATTCTTCGGACCTCAGGTAGAGTGTCCGGAAATCACCGAGGACGTGGGCCTGAGCAGTACCCGCACCGCCGAACAGGTAAGGAATCTTCCGGCCGAACATACTGTCTCTCATTTGTTACGAAGTTATTTCTGAGAGTTTGCTTTTTGATCAGGACTGGCTAGCAAAGGCAAAGTTGATTCGGTGTTCGGCCCCCCTCCCTGAGGGTTTGGAAAATCCGGTCCTATAAAAGATGCTCCAGATCGCACCTTGCCCAGAGCCCTTGAAGGAAGATACTGCGGAGGACAGTAAGGGCAGACGCGGGCCCCCAACGCTGCCCATTCTAACCGAGGGAGCGGGTGTCTCCATGAAGGAAGACGACCGGAAGAGGAAAAGTACCGCGCCCGGGGATTCGGAAGCCGAAGCTTCCAAACGGGAGAAGAAGTCTCCCACCGAGGGTCCTACCTTGGGGGGTGCCGTTGCCGCACAAAGTCCGCGGGGGGATCAATTCTCCCGCGAGTCGTAAGTGACCCGGAATACTTTAACAGTACAGATATGCCATCTTTTTCTTCTGAGAAAATAACCACCGCATATATCTTAGCAGTTCGGGCCTTAGCCCCTCTCAAATGAGCTCGTCTTCGGGGGATCTTCTTCCAGAGATGATGGAGAGCGAAACGCCTCCTCCAGACTCCTTCGCTCCGGAAGCGGGCGACCCTGAAGTGTCGTCGCGGAGGGCCTCTCCGAGTCCGGCGAGGCCAGAAGATAATCCCGCCGACCGCCGAAGCTCCCAGTGTCCGGCTCCCGAAGAGAGTAGACAAAAGAGTTCGGCACCATCTAGTGTGCGATCAGATGTTCTGAGGGAGTTGGTGGGGCGAGCGGCCATCTCAGATGAACACCGTGTGCTGATGAATATGGTGATGGAGAGAATCTCGCCCGTCGAAAGCGGATTGCATAAAGCATTTATGAGTCTACTGACAGGCTTTGAGGTACGTAAAATAATGTATGATAGTCCTGCACATACTAGGTGTGCCCTGTGTAGATAGTAGCCCCTGAGACTCTGGTCGTCGTCGGAAACGACGACGAACAGAGGATCATATTCCCACGTAATAACCATACTGCCTTTATGTGCAGGTAATGGAAGCTCTGGTGGCTAGCCGGGCTCGCGAGTTTGCCCATTTAGAACGGCAGTTGGATGCGGCAGACGCCGACATCGAGCTTGTTAACAAAAGGCTTGACGAGGCCCAAGGTAAGTGTCATTATTTGGTAAACGCCACATAGGAAGACCAGCATGATGCCAGTATCTTTAATGTGTTGTGACTGTAGATGGAGCTGCCACTGTTGAAGCCTTGCGGGCAGAACTTGCCCGAGCCAAGGAACAAGCGAGGTTAGGTAATGCGGCTGCTTTGAAGGCGGACGAAGAGTTGCAAACTGAGAAGACCGTGCATGGCGAGAGCCGAGATAAGATGGCCAAGATGGCCATAGAATTAAAAGCCGCCACCGACCATTGCCGGGTTCTTGAAAAGGAAAACCAGGCGAAGGTATCGGACCTTGAGAAGGCTGCTGCAACGGGAAAAGACCTCCGCTCTGCACTGAGGGCAAAGAAGGAGGAGCTGCGAGAAGCCGGGGATATTGTAGCCGGGAAATCCTTTATGCTCCAGAGGAAGTTCTGAGATCCACGGTATGCCCCTCTGGATCGGCTGTGGAGTTCGGAAGATGTGTATATGGATTTGGCAGCGAGCGCTGCCGATGCGGCCAAGTACTTCCAGAGTCAGACGAACCGTGAAGTAGACCAGCTGTTTTGGAAACAGTTCCTTTCTCCCGAGCGTCCACTTTCATTGAAGGACCAATTAGCCGAATGGGCCGAACTAAATAGGTTGTCCGGACTCTCCATGAGGACTGTTGTGGATCAGCTATGGCCGGAAAGGTCAAAACCGAGCAGCTATTTCAGCTTGGTGCAGCAGTTCCTTGACGTGGTGCCGCGCATAAATGCGATGAAGAGGTCGGCGTGCATAGAAGGCACACGAATGGCCTTTGCCCGTGCTAAATCATACTGGGCAGAGATGGATGCTACCACTGTTGCAGAGCAGGATTCGGCCATAGGTCAAAGGGCTGCTGAGCACTACTTTGAGGAAGTTCTTGAGGGTGCTCGTTTGATAGAGACCCGGTGCTCAAAAAATATTATGTTTGAGTGACATGTAATGTCATTGTAAGCGAAATTATTTTATAAATTTTCATAAGGCTACTTTTATACTTTTGCCTGAAAGTATTGTGATGCCTCCTGGGCGGCCGTTTATGTATACATGTGTATAACCTGAAAGATTGCAGTCGTCGGCTTCAACCCCCACGCATATAATGCGGAAGTGTTCGCAAGAACACGCGTTCACACTTAACCCAAGGTCTTGGTCCTATTAAGGAGGTGATAGCGGAGCGAGCGAGGCAACCGGACTATAATGCTTTAACACTTTCACTTAGCCATAGGAGTTTGACAGTGGGGCTACTAGATAGCCCCTGGTGGCTCCGCACTCTCCCGATCCCGGGGTGCGTATATGCCTGGCCGGAAAGTGGCCCTTTGTTAAGGCAGGGGAATTCTAACATTCCCATGGGTCATCGAGTGGTTGACCAGTCTCACGCTATATCATGACAGTCAGTTTTCGGCTTTCTCTACTGAGGTGCTCGTCCGGATGAATCAGGGCACAATCGTAGTAGTTCTCATGGTGCTACCTTAGCCGATAAAGCGGAATGTAAGGCACCAAAACACAGGAGCCGGGCAAACCCAACATTTGACCAAAGACAATGATTCGGAGCTGATGCATATAGGGCCAAACTCGCGACGCCGAACACTCCCTAAGGTATTCGGTCTTTGTGGTATAAACCGGGCCTAAGTAATAGCCTTTGTGAGAAGCCCCTTGTGTCCAGGTACGTGCATTGTTCTGGCATGGCCACATGCCAAGACGTCAGCATCCTTCTCAACGGTGGATGTGTATCAACAAGAGACAGTAAAAAAGGTTTACGCATGGTCTTAATCTAAAAAGAATCCTTTGAGCGGGTCCCTGCTACACGTCTGCGCCTGTGTCTCCGTTGTGCCGTATCCCGGACGGGTGTAGCACGATGATCGTCTGTAAACGAGAGAATTTAGGTGAAAAAGGTTGTCGTGCAAAAAGATAGTTTTTTGAAGAAACCATGTATAATTCAAGATGAGAAGAAATTGCCACTTGTCTGCGCGCGTTGAGCCCCTTGTTTTGACAAATAGGGGTGTGACCATTTATTCGGTATAAGTAGCGGCGTCGGACTTGATTAGTTGTGTCTGAGGTCTTGAAGACCTACCGGATGCTTTTACTAGTCCGGGTGCCTTTAGTGTGCGGCTGCCAAGGCAGCCTCACTCTCTTCTGCGCGCAGAGATCGCTTGATATTTCCGTGCACTGAAATGATGCCACGTGGACCGGGCATCTTGAGTGTGAGGGAGGCGTAGTGCGGTATTGCATTAAAGCGAGCGAAAGCGTCACGTCCGAGTAGTGCTTGATAGCCACTTTGAAACGGAGCGATGTGGAAGGTTAAATGCTCGCGGCGGAAGTTATCGGGGGAGCCGAATATAACTTGTAGTAGGAGGGAGCCCGTACAACGAGCCCCTGGGCCTGGCGTTACTCCTTTAAAGGTAGTATTGCTATGGCAAATTTGTGTTGGGTCTAACCTCATTCCGCGGATTGTATCCTGATATATTAGGTTTAGGCTGCTGCCGCCGTCCATCAAGACTCATGTGAAGTGATATCCGCCAATTACTGGGTCTAATACCAGGGCAGCCCATCCTGCGTGTCGGATACTTGCTGAGTAATCACGATGGCCGAAAGTGATCGGTTGAGACGACCAGTGGCAGGACTTCGCGGTGACAGGCACTTGGGTATATTTTCCTGGGAGTGCCGCATTGTTTTTTCCCTTGATCACGTGTAACACGTTTACTATTTTGACTTCTGGTGGAAATTTCTTTTGTTCCCCCGTGTCTTGCTTGGGGGGCTCGTCCTCGTCTTCACTTGGTGTGTCCTCCCCCTTGTGTACGGTGTTGAGCTTGCCGGACTGCTTGAAGACCCAACATTCTCTGTGGGTATGATTAGCAGGTTTACCCCGGGTACTATGGATCTGACATACTTGGTCCAGAATTTTGTTGAGGCTGGACAGTTCATCCCTGGTGCCTTTAGTGGGCGGCTTTTGACCTGGCCGAGAGCTTTTGAATCCGGCATTTACTGTCGTGCCCTTCGTGTTGTCTTCTTTATTCCGGCGTTTGTTATTGCTGTTGCACCGTGATTTCCCGTTTCCATCTCTAACTTCCGATGTACTGGGGTCGCTGGTGCTGCATCTGGCTAGCCAGCTGTCCTCACCCGCGCAAAAGCGGGTCATGAGGTTCGTTAATGTGGCCATCGTTCTCGGCTTATTTTGGCCGAGGTGTCTGGCGAGCCATTCGTCATGGACGCTATGCTTGAAAGCCGCTAAGGCTTCGGTGTCCGGGCAGTCGACAATCTGGTTCTTTTTAGTGAGAAACCTGTTCCAAAGCTTTCGGGCTGACTCTCCGGGCTGTTGAGTTATATGACTCAAATCGTCCGCATTGGGAGGTCGGACATAAGTTCCTTGAAAATTTGCCCGAAAGGCGTCTTCGAGCTCTTCCCAACTTCCAATGGAGCTTTCCGGGAGGCCTTTGAGCCAGTGACGAGCTGGCCCTTTGAGCTTGAGGGGTAAGTATTTGATGGCGTGGAGATCATCTCCTCAAGCCATATGGAAATGAAGGATATAGTCCTCAATCCAAACCCCGGGGTCTGTTGTTCCATCGTATGCCTCTATGTTTACGGGTTTGAATCCCTCTGGAAATTCATGGTCCAGCACCTCGTCAGTGAAACATAGAGGGTGTGCGGCACCCCTGTAGCTGGGTGTACCGCGTTGTTCGGATATTTGTTGTGTTGCATTGTATGCTGGGGGGCGCTTGCGTGGTCCATAGATGGATCTTGTTGCACCGTCCTTTGGGTGCGAACCCTCTCCTGGGTCGCGTGTTGTATTGTGAGCGGCGTTGTATGCCGCTCTGTGTTGGTAGAGGGGTCGTCTATCCGACCAGGTGGCTGCTTTGATATTTGGTTGTGGGGGGTCTGCGGCCTCCTCATCGAATTCGGGTAGCAGCTTCCGCTTTGGGTAGCTCTTGGAGGGGCGATTGTCGTCGTACCTTGCTGCAGTGTTGAGTATTTTGCTCCATCTGAATTGGAGTGTGTCTTTCGCGGCCTTGAGCCTTCGCTTCTGCTTTTTAAGGCTCCTCGCGGTGGCAACAAGCCTTTTACGAGCGTTCTATTGCTCCGGGTGCCTGTCCGACGTTATGTCGTCCGGACCATTATCCTTGATAGGATTTGTTTGTTCGGTTTGATTATCCGAATTGCCGTTGTCCGGCAGCGGTTCGCCCTGCTCCAGCGTTGGGTCTGTGTGATCGCTATTTCTGTTGAGGCGGGATTTGGGGCGGCGCTTGCGTCGCCGCTTTGACTGCTTTTCGAGGGAACAACCCTTCGGTGTGTCCTTCCGCTCTTCGTCGTCATCTTTTGGTGCGTCCACCATGTATACGTCGTATGACGAGGTGGCGTTCCAGGGCTCAATAGGCACTGGTTCTTCATCGTCTCCTTCATCGGCGTCCATACCATCAATGTCATCGGAGTCGAAGTCGAGCATGTCGGTTAAGTCGTCGACAGTGGCTACGAAGTGGGTGGTGGGTGGGTTTTGAATTTCTTCATCATCCGTACCCCAACCTTGCTGACCGTAGTCCGGCCAGGGCTCTCCTGATAAAGAGAGAGACTTCAGTGACTTCAGGATATCGCCGAAAGGAGAGTGCTGAAAGACGTCCGCGGCTGTGAACTCCATGATCGGCGCCCAATCGGATTCGATCGGCAGGGGCGCGGAGGGTTCGGAGTCCGGAGAAGAATCCGGCTCCATGGAGTCACGAGTCTTGCAGAGTATGGGGCTGGTGTTCGGCTCAATCACCATTTGGATCGCAGCCCCCGAGGTGGCGTCCAACCACCCATCCTTGATCGGCGCAGTTGACTCCGAACTAAGGGTCGGAGCCGGTGCGGGTGCGGCCTCCAGGGCACCGTTTGGTGGCAGAGTTAGATCATTCTCGTCATGACAGTGCGGTGCACTCGGCAGTGGCTCGAATCCGTCGAAGATCAAGTCCCCGCGGATGTCAGCCGTGTAGTTTAAACTTCCAAATCTGACCTGACGGCCAGGGGCGTAGCTTTCGATCTGCTCTAGATGGCCAAGCAAATTGGCCCGCAGCGCGAAGCCGCCAAAGACGAAGATCTGTCCGGGGACGAAGGTCTCACCCCGGACTGCATCGCTATTGATGATCGTAGGAGCCATCGGGCCTAACGGTGACGGCACAGAGGAACTCTCAATGAAAGCACCAATGTCGGTGTCAAAACCGGCGGATCTCGGGTAGGGGGTCCCGAACTGTGCGTCTAGGCCAGATGGTAACAGGAGGCAAGGGACATGAAGTTTTACCCAGGTTCGGGCCCTCTCGATGGAGGTAAAACCCTATGTCCTGCTTGATTAATATTGATGATATGGGTAGTACAAGAGTAGATCTACCACGAGATCAGATAGGCTAAACCCTAGAAGCTAGCCTATGGTATGATTGTTGATGTGTATGTTGTCCTACGGACTAAAACCCTCCGGTTTATATAGACACCGGAGAGGGTTAGGGTTACATAGAGTCGGTTACAATGGTAGGAGATCTGAACGTCCGTATCGCCAAGCTTGCCTTCCACGCCAAGGAAAGTCCCTCCCGGACACGGGACGGAGTCTTCAATCTTGTATCTTCATAGTCCAGCAGTCCGGCTGAAGGTATAGTTCGGCTATCCAAACACCCCCTAATCCAGGACTCCCTCAGCACCCCTTGGCCGCCGCCCCCTAGGAGATTGGATCTCCTAGGGCCGGCGCCCCCTAGGCACCCTATATATAGTGGGGGGAGGGAGGACAGCCGCACCTAAGCCCCTGGCCTCTCCCTCTCCCTCCCGTGACACTCCTCCGTCTCCCTGCGCTTGGCGAAGCCCTGCCGAGATCACCGTTGCTTCCACCACCACGCCGTCGTGCTGCTGGATCTTCATCAACCTCTCCTTCCCCCTTGCTGGATCAAGAAGGAGGAGACGTCTTCCCAACCGTACGTGTGTTGAACGCGGAGGTGCCGTCCGTTCGGCACTAGATCATCGGTGATTTGGATAACGTCGAGTACGACTCCATCAACCTTGTTCTCTTGAACGCTTCCGCGCACGATCTACAAGGGTATGTAGATGCACTCCTCTCTCCCTCGTTGCTAGATGACTCCATAGATTGATCTTGGTGATGGGTAGAAAATTTTAAATTCTGCTACGTTACCCAACAGTGGCATCATGAGCTAGGTCTATGCGTAGTTACTATGCACGAGTAGAACACAAAGCAGTTGTGGGCGTCGATATTGTCAATTTGCTTGCCGTTACTAGTCTTATCTTGATTCGGCGGCATCGTGGGATGAAGCGGCCCGGACCGACCTTACACGTACGCTTACGTGAGACTGGTTCCACCGATTGACATGCACTAGTTGCATAAGGTGGCTGGCGGATGTCTGTCTCTCCCACTTTAGTCGGATCGGATTCGATGAACAGGGTCCTTATGAAGGGTAAATAGAAATTGGCAATTCACGTTGTGGTTTTGGCGTAGGTAAGAAACGTTCTTGCTAGAAACCTATAGCAGCCACGTAAAAACTTGCAACAACAATTAGAGGACGTCTAACTTGTTTTTGCAGCAAGTGTTTTGTGATGTGATATGGCCAAAGGATGTGATGAATGATATATGTGATGTATGAGATGATCATGTTCTTGTAATAGGAATCATGACTTGCATGTCGATGAGTATGACAACCGGCAGGAGCCATAGGAGTTGTCTTTATTTATTTATGACCTGCCTGTCAACATAAACGTCATGTAATTACTTTACTTTATTGCTAAAGCGTTAGCCATAGTAGTAGAAGTAATAGATGACGCGACAACTTCAAGAAGACACGATGATGGAGATCATGATGATGGAGATCATGGTGTCATGCCGGTGACAACGATGATCATGGAGCCCCGAAGATGGAGATCAAAAGGAGCAAATGATATTGACCATATCATGTCACTATTTGATTGCATGTGATGTTTATCATGTTTTACATCTTATTTGCTTAGAACGACGGTAGCTTAAATAAGATGATCCCTCGTAATAATTTCAAGAAAGTGTTCCCCCTAACTGTGCACCGTTGCGAAGGTTCGTTGTTTCGAAGCACCACGTGATGATCGGGTGTGATAGATTCTAACATTTGAATACAACGGGTGTAAGCCAGATTTACACATGCAATACACTTAGGTTGACTTGACGAGCCTAGGATGTACAGACATGGCCTCGGAACACGGAAGACCGAAAGGTCGAGCATGAGTCGTATAGAAGATACGATCAACATGAAGATGTTCACCGATGTTGGCTAGTCCGTCTCACGTGATGATCGGACACGGCCTAGTTAACTCGGATCATGTTTCACTTAGATGACTAGAGGGATGTCTATCTGAGTGGGAGTTCATTGAGTAATTTGATTAGATGAACTTAATTATCATGAACTTAGTCTAAAATCTTTACAATATGTCTTGTAGATCAAATGGCCCACATTGTCCTCAACTTCAACACGTTCCTAGAGAAAACCAAGCTGAAAGATGATGGCAGCAACTATACGGACTGGGTCCGGAACCTGAGGGTCATCCTCATAGCTGCCAAGAAAGATTATGTCCTAGAAGCACCGCTAGGTAACGCACCTGCCCTAGAGAACCAAGACATTATGAACGCTTGGCAGTCACGTGTCGATGATTACTCCCTCGTTCAGTGCGGCATGCTTTACAGCTTAGAACCAGGGCTCCAAAAGCGTTTTGAGAGACACGGAGCATATGAGATGTTCGAAGAGCTGAAAATGGTTTTCCAAGCTCATGCCCGGGTCGAGAGATATGAAGTCTCCGACAAGTTCTTCAGCTGTAAGATGGAGGAAAATAGTTCTGTCAGTGAGCACATACTCAAAATGTCTGGGTTGCATAACCGCTTGACTCAGCTAGGAGTTAATCTCCCGGATGACGCGGTCATTGACAGAATCCTTCAGTCGCTTCCACCGAGCTACAAGAGCTTTGTGATGAACTTCAATATGCAGGGGATGGAAAAGACCATTCCTGAGGTGTATTCAATGCTGAAATCAGCAGAGGTGGAAATCAAAACGGAACATCAAGTGTTGATGGTGAATAAAACCACTAAGTTCAAGAAAGGCAAGGGTAAGAAGAACTTCAAGAAGGACGGTAAGGGAGTTGCCGCGCCCGGTAAGCAAGCTGCCGGGAAGAAGCCAAAGAATGGACCCAAGCCCAAGACCGAGTGTTTTTATTGCAAGGGAAGTGGTCACTGGAAGCGGAACTGCCCCAAATACTTAGCGGACAAGAAGGCCGGCAACACTAAAGGTATATGTGATATACATGTACTTGATGTGTACCTTACCAGTACTCGTAGTAGCTCCTGGGTATTTGATACCGGTGCGGTTGCTCACATTTGTAACTCAAAGCAGGAGCTGTGGAATAAGCGGAGACTGGCAAAGGACGAGGTGACGATGCACGTCGGGAATGGTTCCAAGGTCGATGTGATCGCCGTCGGCATGCTGCCTCTACATTTACCTACGGGATTAGTTTTAAACCTCAATAATTGTTATTTAGTGCCAGCTTTGAGCATGAACATTGTATCAGGATCTCGTTTAATTCGAGATGGCTACTCATTTAAATCCGAGAATAATGGTTGTTCTATTTATATGAGAGATATGTTTTATGGTCATGCTTCGATGGTGAATGGTTTATTCTTAATGAATCTCGAGCGTAATGCTACACATATTCATAGTGTGAATACCAAAAGATGTAAGGTTGATAATGATAGTCCCACATACTTGTGGCACTGCCGCCTTGGTCACATAGGTGTCAAACGCATGAAGAAGCTCCATGCAGATGGACTTTTAGAGTCTCTTGATTACGAATCATTTGACACGTGCGAACCATGCCTCATGGGTAAAATTACCAAGACTCCGTTCTCAGGAACAATGGAGCGAGCAACCAACTTATTGGAAATCATACATACTGATGTGTGTGGTCCAATGAGTGTTCAGGCTCACGGTGGCTATCGTTATGTTCTCACCCTCACTGATGACTTGAGTAGATATGGGTATGTCTACTTAATGAAACACAAGTCTGAGACCTTTGAAAAGTTCAAGGAATTTTAGAGTGAGGTTGAGAATCAACGTGACAAGAAAATCAAGTTCTTGCGATCAGATCGTGGGGGAGAATACTTGAGTCGCGAATTTGGCACACACTTAAGAAAATGTGGAATAAATTCACAACTCACGCCGCCTAGAACACCTCAGCGTAATGGTGTGTCCGAACTGTTGGGGAACGTTGCAGAAAACAAAAATTTTCCTACTCGTTTCACCAAGATCATCTAGGAGTTCATCTAGCAACGAGTGATTAGATGCATCTACATACCTTTGTAGATCGCGAGCGGAAGCGTTCAAAAGAACGGTGATGATGTAGTCGTACTCGACGTGATCCAAATCACCGATGACCAGCGCCGAACGGACGACACCTCCGCGTTCAACACACGTACGGGACGGGAGACGTCTCCTCCTTCTTGATCCAGCAAGGGGGAAGGAGAGGTTGATGAAGATCCAGCAGCACGACGGCGTGGTGGTGGATGCAGGGCGTCACAGCAGCAGGGCTTCGCAGAGACTACGAGGGAGAGACGTAACGGGGGGAGGTGGAGGCGCCAGGGGCTGGTATGAAATCCCTCCTCTCCCCCCCCCACTATATATAGGGGTGCCAAGGGGGGGCGCCGGCCCTAGTAGATGAGATCTACTAGGGGGGCGGCGGCCAAGGGGAGGTTTCCCTCCCCCCCAAGGCACCTAGGGGTGCCTTCCACCACATGGACTCTTCCATGGTGGAAACCCTAGGCGCATGGGCCTATAGGGGCTGGTGCCCTTGGCCCATCTAGGCCAAGGCGCACCCCCTACAGCCCATGTGGCCCCCCGGGACAGGTGGCCCCACCCGGTGGACCCCCGGGACCCTTCCGGTGGTCCCGGTACAATACCGATAACCCCGAAACTTGTCCCGATGCCCGAAATAGCACTTCCTATATATAATTCTTTACCTCCGGACCATTCCGGAACTCCTCGTGACGTCCGGGATCTCATCCGGGACTCCGAACAACATTCGGGTTTCTGCATATACATATCTTCATAACCCTAGCGTCACCGAACCTTAAGTGTGTAGACCCTACGGGTTCGGGAGACAAGCAGACATGACCGAGACGACTCTCCGGTCAATAACCAACAGCGGGATATGGATACCCATGTTGGCTCCCACATGCTCCACGATGATCTCATCGGATGAACCACGATGTCGAGGATTTAATCAATCCTGTACGCTATTCCCTTTGTCTATCGATATGTTACTTGCCCGAGATTCGATCGTCGGTATCCCAATACCTCGTTCAATCTCGTCACCGGCAAGTCACTTTACTCGTACCGTAATGCATGATCCCGTGACCAGACACTTGGTCACTTTGAGCTCATTATGATGATGCATTACCGAGTGGGCCCAGTGATACCTCTCCATCATACGGAGTGACAAATCCCAGTCTTGATCCATGTCACCCAACAGACACTTTCGGAGATGCCCGTAGTCTACCTTTATAGTCACCCAGTTACGTTGTGACGTTTGGCATACCCAAAGCACTCCTACGGTATCCGGGAGTCACACGATCTCATGGTCTAAGGAAAAGATACTTTGACATTGGAAAACTCTAACAAACGAACTATACGATCTTGTGCTATGTTTAGGATTGGGTCTTGTCCATCACATCATTCTCCTAATGATGTGATCTCGTTATCAATGACATCCAGTGTCCATAGTCAGGAAACCATGACTATCTGTTGATCAACGAGCTAGTCAACTAGAGGCTCACTAGGGACATGTTGGTGTCTGTTATTCACACATGTATTACGATTTCTGGATAACACAATTATAGCATGAATAAAGACAATTATCATGAACAAGGAAATATAATAATAATGCTTTTATTATTGCCTCTAGGGCATATTTCCAACAGTCTCCCACTTGCACTAGAGTCAATAATCTAGTTACATTGTGATGAATCGAACACCCATGGAATTCTGGTGTTGATCATGTTTTGCTCTAGGGAGAGGTTTGGTCAACGGATCTGCTACATTCAGGTCCGTATGTACTTTACAAATCTCTATGTCTCCATCTTGAACATTTTCACGAATGGAGTTGAAGCGACGCTTGATGTGCCTTGTCTTCTTGTGAAACCTGGGCTCCTTGGCAAGTGCAATAGCTCCAGTGTTGTCACAGAAGAGCTTGATCGGCCCCGACGCATTGGGTATGACTCCTAGGTCGGTGATGAACTCCTTCACCCATATTGCTTCATGTGCTGCCTCCGAGGCTGCCATGTACTCCGCTTCACATGTAGATCCCGCCACGACGCTTTGCTTGCAACTGCACCAGCTTACTGCCCCACCATTCAAAATATACACGTATCCGGTTTGTGACTTAGAGTCATCCAGATCTGTGTCGAAGCTAGCGTCGACGTAACCCTTTACAACAAGCTCTTCGTCACCTCCATAAACGAGAAACATTTCCTTAGTCCTTTTCAGGTACTTCAGGATATTCTTGACCGCTGTCCGGTGTTCCTTACCGGGATTACTTTGGTACCTTCCTACCAAACTTACGGCAAGGTTAACATCAGGTCTGGTACACAGCATGGCATACATAATAGAACCTATGGCTGAGGCATAGGGGATGACGCTCATCTCTTCTATATCTTCTGCCGTGGTCGGACATTGAGCTGAGCTCAATTTCATACCTTGTAACACACGCAAGAACCCCTTCTTGGATTGATCCATATTGAACTTCTTCAATATCTTATCAAGGTATGTGCTTTGTGAAAGACCTATGAGGCGTCTCGATCTATCTCTATAGATTTTGATGCCTAATATATAAGCAGCTTCTCCAAGGTCCTTCATTGAAAAACTTTTATTCAAGTAGGCCTTGATGCTGTCCAAGAGTTCTATATCATTTCCCATCAACAGTATGTCATCTACATATAATATGAGAAATGCTACAGAGCTCCCACTCACTTTTTTGTAAACGCAGGCTTCTC
The DNA here is from genome assembly GCF_002162155.2 of Triticum dicoccoides. Taxonomy (NCBI): domain Eukaryota; kingdom Viridiplantae; phylum Streptophyta; class Magnoliopsida; order Poales; family Poaceae; genus Triticum; species Triticum dicoccoides. The sequence continues at coordinate 484,740,268 of NC_041392.1, read as the reverse complement.
CATAAGTCTGTGTAAACCCAAACGCTTTGATCATCTCATCAAAACGAATGTTCCAACTCCGAGATGCTTGCACCAGCCCATAAATCGAGCGTTGGAGCTTGCACACTTTGTCAGCATTCTTAGGATCGACAAAACCTTCCGGCTGCATCATATACAATTCTTCCTTAAGGAAACCATTAAGGAATGCCGTTTTGACATCCATTTGCCATATTTCGTAATCATAGAATGCGGCAATTGCTAACATGATTCGGACGGACTTCAGCTTCACTACCGGTGAGAAAGTCTCATCGTAGTCAACCCCTTGAACTTGTCGATAACCCTTAGCGACAAGCCGAGCTTTATAGATGGTCACATTACCATCCGCGTCTGTCTTCCTCTTAAAGATCCATTTATTTTCTATTGCTCGCCGCTCAATGGGCAAGTCAGTCAAAGTCCATACTTTGTTTTCATACATGGATCCTATCTCGGATTTCATGGCTTCTAGCCATTTGTCGGAATCCGGGCCCGCCATCGCTTCTTCATAGTTCGAAGGTTCGCCGTTGTCTAACAGCATGATTTCCAAGACAGGGTTGCCGTACCACTCTGGTGCGGAACGTGTCCTTGTGGACCTTCGAATTTCAGTAGGGGCTTGATCAGAAGTATCTTGATCATTGTCATTAACTTCCTCTCTAGTCGGTGCAGGCTCCTCAGGAACACTTTCTTGAGTTGCGCCATTTTCCGTTTCAAGAGGTAATACTTCATCAAGCTCTACTTTCCTCCCACTTACTTCTTTCGAGAGAAACTCTTTCTCCAGAAAGGACCCATTCTTGGCAACAAAGATCTTGCCTTCGGATCTGAGGTAGAAGGTGTACCCAATAGTTTCTTTTGGGTATCCTATGAAGACGCATTTTTCCGACTTGGGTTCGAGCTTTTCAGGTTGAAGTTTCTTGACATAAGCATCGCATCCCCAAACTTTTAGAAACGACAGCTTAGGTTTCTTCCCAAACCATAATTCATACGGTGTCGTCTCAACGGATTTCGACGGAGCCCTATTTAAAGTGAATGCGGCAGTCTCTAAAGCATAGCCCCAAAAAGAAAGCGGTAAATTGGTAAGAGACATCATAGATCGCACCATATCTAACAGAGTGCGATTACGACGTTCGGACACACCATTACGCTGAGGTGTTCCAGGCGGCGTGAGTTGTGAAACTATTCCACATTTTCTTAAGTGTGCCCCAAACTCGTGAGTCAAGTATTCTCCTCCACGATCTGATCGTAGAAACTTGATTTTCCTGTCACGTTGATTTTCAACCTCACTCTGAAATTCCTTGAACTTTTCAAAGGTTTCAGACTTGTGTTTCATTAAGTAGATATACCCATACCTACTTAAATCATCAGTGAGGGTGAGAACATAACGATAGCCACCGCGAGCCTCAACACTCATCGGACCGCACACATCAGTATGTATGATTTCCAATAAGTCGGTTGCTCGCTCCATTGTTCCTGAGAACGGAGTCTTGGTCATTTTTCCCATAAGGCATGGTTCGCACGTGTCAAATGATTCATAATCAAGAGACTCTAAAAGTCCATCAGCATGGAGCTTCTTCATGCGTTTGACACCTATGTGACCAAGGCGGCAGTGCCACAAGTATGTGGGACTATCATTATCAACCTTAGTTCTTTTGGTACTCACATTATGAACATGTGTAGCATCACGTTCGAGATTCATAAAGAATAAACCATTCACCATAGGAGCATGACCATAAAACATATCTCTCATAAAAATGGAACAACCATTATTCTCAGATTTAAAAGAGTAGCCATCTCGAATTAAACGAGATCCCGATACAATGTTCATGCTCAAAGCTGGCACTAAATAACAATTATTAAGGTTTAAAACTAATCCCGAAGGGAGATGCAGAGGTAGTGTGCCGACGGCGATCACATTGACCTTGGAACCATTCCCAACGCGCATCGTCACCTCGTCCTTTGCCAGTTTCCGCTTATTCCGCAGCCCCTGCTTTGAGTTACAAATGTGAGCAACTGCACCGGTATCAAATACCCAGGAGCCACTACGGGCACTAGTAAGGTACACATCAATTACATGTATATCACATATACCTTTTGTTTTGCCGGCCTTCTTATCCGCTAAGTACTTAGGGCAGTTCCGCTTCCAGTGACCGCTTCCCTTGCAATAAAAGCACTCAGTCTCGGGCTTGGGTCCATTCTTTGGCTTCTTCCCGACAGCTTGCTTGCCGGGCGCGGCAACCTCCTTGCCGTCCTTCTTGAAGTTCTTTTTACCCTTGCCTTTCTTGAACTTAGTGGTTTTATTGACCATCAACACTTGATGTTCCTTCCTGACTTCTACCTCCGCTGATTTCAGCATAGCAAATACTTCAGGAATGGTCTTTTCCATCCCCTGCATATTGAAGTTCATCACAAAGCTCTTGTAGCTTGGTGGAAGCGACTGGAGGATTCTGTCAATGACCGCATCATCCGGGAGATTAACTCCCAGCTGAGTCAAGCGGTTATGCAACCCAGACATAGTGAGTATGTGCTCACTGACAGAACTGTTTTCCTCCATCTTACAGCTGAAGAATTTGTCGGAGACTTCATATCTCTCGACCCGGGCATGAGCTTGGAAAACCATTTTCAGCTCTTCGAACATCTCATATGCTCCATGTCTCTCAAAACGCTTTTGGAGCCCCGGCTCTAGGCTGTAAAGCATGCCGCACTAAACGAGGGAGTAGTCATCGAAACGTGCCTGCCAAGCGTTCATAACATCTTGTTCTGCAGGGAGAACGGGTGCGTCACCAAGCGGTGCTTGTAGGACATAATCTTTCTTGGCAGCTATGAGGATGATCCTCAGGTTCCGGACCCAGTCCGTATAGTTGTTGCCATCGTCTTTCAGCTTGGTTTTCTCTAGGAACGCGTTGAAGTTGAGGACTACGTTGGCCATTTGATCTACAAGACATATTGCAAAGATTTTAGACTAAGTTCATGATAATTAAGTTCAACTAATCAAATTATTAGTGAACTCCCACTTAGATTAGACATCCCTCCAGTCATCTAAGTATTACATGATCCGAGTTTAACTAGACCGTGTCCGATCATCACGTGAGACGGACTAGTCAACGTCGGTGAACATCTTCATGTTGATCGTATCTACTATACGACTCATGCTCGACCTTTCGGTCTTCTGTGTTCCGAGGCCATGTCTGTACATGCTAGGCTCGTCAAGTCAACCTAAGTGTTTGCATGTGTAAATCTGTCTTACACCCGTTGTATGTGAACGTCTGAATAAAACACCCGATCATCACGTGGTGTTTTGAAACAGCGAACTGTCGCAACGGTGCATAGTTAGGGGGAACACTTCTTGAAATTAGTATGAGGGATCACCTTATTTACTACCGTCGTTCTAAGTAAACAAGATGCAAAACATGATAAACATCACATGCAAACAAATAATAAACGTGACATGATATGGCCAATATCACATAGCTCCTTTGATCTCCATCTTGGGGCTCCATGATCATCTTGTCACCGGCTTGACACCATGATCTCCATCATCATGATCTCCATCATCGTGTCTCCATGAAGTTGCTCGCCAACTATTACTTCTACTACTATGGCTAACGCGTTTAGCAATAAAGTAAAGTAATTTACATGGCGTTTCTTGATGACACGCAGGTCATATAAAAGAATAAAGACAACTCCTATGGCTCCTGCCGGTTGTCATACTCATCGACATGCAAGTCGTGATTCCTATTACAATAGCATGAACATCTCATACATCACATATAGATCATTCATCATTCATCACAACTTTGGCCATATCATATCACAAACCACTTGCTGCAAAAACAAGTTAGACGTCCTCTAATTGTTGTTGCAAGTTTTACGTGGCTCAATTAGGGTTCTAGCAAGAACGTTTTCTTACCTATGTTAAAGCCACAACGTGATTTGTCAACTTCTATTTACCCTTCATAAGGACCCTGTTCATCGATTCCGCTCCAACTAAAGTAGGAGAGACAGACACCCGCCAGCCACCTTATGCAACTAGTGCATGTTAGTCGGTGGAACCGGTCTCACGTAAGCGTACGTGTAAGGTTGGTCCGGGCCGCTTCATCCCACAATACCGCTGAAGCAAGAAAGGACTAGTAACGGCAAGAAAGTTGACAAATCGACGCCCACAACAAATTGTGTTCTACTCGCGCAAGAAGAACTACGCAAAGACCTAGCTCATGATGCCACTGTTGGGGAACGTTGCAGAAAACAAAAATTTTCCTACTCGTTTCACCAAGATCATCTAGGAGTTCATCTAGCAACGAGTGATTAGATGCATCTACATACCTTTGTAGATCACGAGCGGAAGCGTTCAAAAGAACGGTGATGATGTAGTCGTACTCGACGTGATCCAAATCACCGATGACCAGCGCCGAACGGACGGCACCTCCGCGTTCAACACACGTACGGGACGGGAGACGTCTCCTCCTTCTTGATCCAGCAAGGGGGAAGGAGAGGTTGATGAAGATCCAGCAGCACGATGGCGTGGTGGTGGATGCAGGGCGTCACAGCAGCAGGGCTTCGCCGAGACTACGAGGGAGAGACGTAACGGGGGAGGTGGAGGCGCCAGGGGCTGGTATGAAATCCCTCCTCTCCCCCCACTATATATAGGGGTGCCAAGGGGGGGGCGCCGGCCCTAGTAGATGAGATCTACTAGGGGGGCGGCGGCCAAGGGAAGGTTTCCCTCCCCCCCAAGGCACCTAGGGGTGCCTTCCACCACATGGACTCTTCCATGGTGGAAACCCTAGGCGCATGGGCCTATAGGGGCTGGTGCCCTTGGCCCATCTAGGCCAAGGCGCACCCCCTACAGCCCATGTGGCCCCCCGGGACAGGTGGCCCCACCCGGTGGACCCCCGGGACCCTTCCGGTGGTCCCGGTACAATACCGATAACCCCGAAACTTGTCCCGATGCCCGAAATAGCACTTCCTATATATAATTCTTTACCTCCGGACCATTCCGGAACTCCTCGTGACGTCCGGGATCTCATCCGGGACTCCGAACAACATTCGGGTTTCTGCATATACATATCTTCATAACCCTAGCGTCACCGAACCTTAAGTGTGTAGACCCTACGGGTTCGGGAGACAAGCAGACATGACCGAGACGACTCTCCGGTCAATAACCAACAGCGGGATCTGGATACCCATGTTGGCTCCCACATGCTCCACGATGATCTCATCGGATGAACCACGATGTCGAGGATTTAATCAATCATGTACGCTATTCCCTTTGTCTATCGATATGTTACTTGCCCGAGATTCGATCGTCGGTATCCCAATACCTCGTTCAATCTCGTCATCGGCAAGTCACTTTACTCGTACCGTAATGCATGATCCCGTGACCAGACACTTGGTCACTTTGAGCTCATTATGATGATGCATTACCGAGTGGGCCCAGTGATACCTCTCCGTCATACGGAGTGACAAATCCCAGTCTTGATCCATGTCACCCAACAGACACTTTCGGAGATGCCCGTAGTCTACCTTTATAGTCACCCAGTTACGTTGTGACGTTTGGCATACCCAAAGCACTCCTACGGTATCCGGGAGTCACACAATCTCATGGTCTAAGGAAAAGATACTTTGACATTGGAAAACTCTAGCAAACGAACTATACGATCTTGTGCTATGTTTAGGATTGGGTCTTGTCCATCACATCATTCTCCTAATGATGTGATCTCGTTATCAATGACATCCAGTGTCCATAGTCAGGAAACCATGACTATCTGTTGATCAACGAGCTAGTCAACTAGAGGCTCACTAGGGACATGTTGGTGTCTGTTATTCACACATGTATTACGATTTCCAAATAACACAATTATAGCATGAATAAAGACAATTATCATGAACAAGGAAATATAATAATAATGCTTTTATTATTGCCTCTAGGGCATATTTCCAACACGAACGTCGTAATCACACTCTATTGGATATGGTGCGATCTATGATGTCTCTTACCGATTTACCGCTGTCATTTTGGGGCTATGCTTTAGAGACTGCCGCATTCACTTTAAATAGGGCTCCATTGAAATGCGTTGAGACGACACCGTATGAATTATGGTTTGGAAAGAAACCTAAGCTGTCATTTCTAAAAGTTTGGGGATGCGATGCTTATGTCAAGAAACTTCAACCTAAAAAGCTCGAACCCAAATCGGAAAAATGCGTCTTCATAGGATACCCTAAAGAAACTATTGGGTATACCTTCTACCTCGGATACGAAGGCAAGATCTTTGTTGCCAAGAATGGGTCCTTTCTAGTGAAAGAGTTTCTCTCGAAAGAAATAAGTGGGAGGAAAGTAGAACTTGATGAAGTATTACCTCTTGAACCGGTAAGTGGCGCAGCTCAAGAAAATGTTCCTGAGGTGCCTGCACCGACTAGAGAGGAAGTTAATGATGATGATCATGAAACTTCAGATCAAGTTACTACTGAACTTCGTAGGTCCACGAGGACACGTTCCGCACCAGAGCGGTTTGGCAAGCCTGTCTTGGAAATCATGTTGTTAGACAATGGTGAACCTTTGAACTATGAAGAAGCGATGGCGGGCCCGGATTCCGACAAATGGCTGGAAGCCATGAAATCTGAGATAGGACCCATGTATGAAAACGAAGTATGGACTTTGACTGACTTGCCCACTGATCGGCGAGCCATAGAAAATAAATGGATCTTTAAGAAGAAGACATACGCGAATGGTAATGTGACCATCTATAAAGCTCGACTTGTCGCTAAGGGTTATCGACAAGTTCAAGGGGTTGACTACGACGAGACTTTCTCACCCGTAGCGAAGCTGAAGTCCGTCCAAATCATGTTAGCAATTGCCGCATTCTATGATTATGAGATATGGCAAATGGACGTCAAAACGACATTCCTTAATGGTTTCCTTCAGGAAGAATTGTATATGATGCGGCCGGAAGGTTTTGTCGATCCTAAGAATGCTGACAAGGTGTGCAAGCTCCAACGCTCGATTTATGGGCTGGTGCAAGCATCTCGGAGTTGGAACATTCGTTTTGATGAGATGATCAAAGCGTTTGGGTTTACGCAGACTTATGGAGAAGCCTGCATTTACAAGAAAGCAAGTGGGAGCTCTGTAGCATTTATCATATTGTATATGGATGACATACTGTTGATGGGAAATGATATAGAATTCTTGGAAAGCATAAAGTCCTACTTGAACAAGTGTTTTCAATGAAGGACCTTGGAGAAGCTGCTTATATATTAGGCATCAAGATCTATAGAGATAGATCGAGACGCCTCATTGGTCTTTCACAGAGTATGTACCTTGACAAGATGTTGAAGAAGTTCAAAATGGATCAGTCAAAGAAGGGGTTCTTGCTTGTATTGCAAGGTACGAGATTGAGCACGGCTCAATGCCCGACCACGGCAGAAGATAGAGAAAAGATGAGTGTCTTCCCCTATGCCTCGGCCATAGGGTCTATCATGTATGCTATGCTGTGTACCAGACCTGATGTAAACCTTGCCGTAAGTTTGGTAGGAAGGTACCAAAGTAATCCCGGCATGGAACACTGGACAGCGGTCAAGAATATCCTGAAGTACATCAAAAGGACTAAGGACATGTTTCTCATGTATGGAGGTGACGAAGAGCTCTTCGTAAAGGGTTACGTCGATGCTAGCTTCGACACAGATCTGGATGACTCTAAGTCACAAACCGGATACATGTATATTTTGAATGGTGGGGCAGTAAGTTGGTGCAGTTGCAAGCAAAGGCGTTGTTGCAGGATCTACATGTGAAGCGGAGTACATGGCAGCTTCGGAGGCAGCACAAGAAGCAGTCTAGGTGAAGGAGTTCATTACCGACCTAGGAGTCATACCCAATGCGTCAAGCCCGATGACTCTCTTCTGTGACAACACTGGAGCTATTGCCCTTGCCAAGGAGCCCAGGTTTCACAGGAAGACCAGGCATATCAAGCGTCGCTTCAACTCCATTCATGAAAGTGTTCAAAATGGAGACATAAAGATTTGTAAAGTACATACGGACCTGAATGTGGCAGATCCGTTGACTAAACCTCTCCCTAGAGAAAAACATGATCAACACCAGAACTGCATGGGTGTTCGATTCATCACAATGTAACTAGAATATTGACTCTAGTGCAAGTGGGAGACTGTTGGAAATATGCCCTAGAGGCAATAATAAAATGGTTATTATTATATTTCTTTGTTCATGATAATTGTCTATTATTCATGCTATAATTGTGTTATCCGGAAATCGTAATACATGTGTGAATACATAGACCACAACACGTCCCTAGTGAGCCTCTAGTTGACTAGCTCGTTGATCAAAAGATAGTCATGGTTTCCTGACTATGGACATTGGATGTCATTGATAACAGGATCACATCATTAGGAGAATGATGTGATGGACAAGACCCAATCCTAAGCATAGCTCAAAGATCGTGTAGTTCATTTCCTGTAGCTTTTCCGAATGTCAAGTATCATTTCCTTAGACCATGAGATTGTGCAACTCCCGGATACCGTAGGAGTGCCTTGGGTGTACCAAACGTCACAACGTAATTGGGTGACTATAAAGGTACATTACAGGTATCTCCGAAAGCGTCTGTTGGGTTGGCACGAATCGAGACTGGGATTTGTCACTCCATATGACGGAGAGGTATCTCTGGGCCCACTCGGTAATGCATCATCATAATGAGCTCAATGTGACCAAGTGGTTGATCATGGGATCATGCATTACGACACAAGTAAAGTGACTTGCCGGTAACGAGATTGAACTAGGTATTGGGATACCGACGATAGAGTCTCGGGCAAGTAACGTACCAATTGACAAAGGGAATTGTATACGGATTGATTGAATCCTCGACATCGTGGTTCATCCGATGAGATCATCGTGGAGCATGTGGGAGTCAACATGGGTATCCAGATCCCGCTGTTAGTTATTTACCGGAGAGGCGTCTCGGTCATGTCTGCATGTCTCCCGAACCCGTAGGGTCTACACACTTAAGGTTCAGTGACGCTAGGGTTGTTGAGATATTAGCATACGGTAACCCGAAAGTTGTTCGGAGTCCCGGATGAGATCCCGGACGTCACGAGGAGTTCCGGAATGGTCCGAAGGTGAAGATTTATATATAGGAAGTCAAGTTTCGGCCATCGGGAAAGTTTCGGGGGTAATCGGTATTGTACCGGGACCACCGGAAGGGTCCCGGGGGTCCACCGGGTGGGGCAACCTATCCCGGAGGGCCCCATGGGCTGAAGTGGGAGGGGAACCAGCCCCTAGTGGGCTGGTGCGCCCCCCTTGGGCCTCCCCCTACGCCTAGGGTTGGAAACCCTAGGGGTGGGGGCGCCACCCTTGCCTTGGGGGGCAAGGCACCCCTTGGCCGCCGCCCCCCCTAGGAGATTGGATCTCCTAGGGCCGCCGCCCCCCCTAGGCACCCTATATATAGTGTGGGGGGAGGGAGGTCAGCCGCAGCTAAGACCCCTGGCCTCTCCCTCTCCCTCCCGTGACACTCCTCCGTCTCCCTGCGCTTGGCGAAGCCCTGCCGAGATCACTGTTGCTTCCACCACCACGCTGTCGCGCTGCTGGATCTTCATCAACCTCTCCTTCCCCCTTGCTGGATCAAGAAGGAGGAGATGTCTTCCCAACCGTATGTGTGTTGAACGCGGAGGTGCCATCCATTCGGCACTAGATCATCGGTGATTTGGATCACGTCGAGTACGACTCCATCAACCCCGTTCTCTTGAACGCTTCCGCGCACGATCTACAAGGGTATGTAGATGCACTCCTCTCTCCCTCGTTGCTAGATGACTCCATAGATTGATCTTGGTGATGCATAGAAAATTTTAAAATTCTGCTACGTTACCCAACAAAATCTATGAATGTTTGTCTGAATCTATCAATCTTTGCATCAGTGTTTTCTGAATCTATCAATCTCTGTAGCACCAATGTGAAGCAAAACATAAACAATAAGAAGTCACAAACCCATATGTGGCAAATGCATAGGTGGCATAATGCAAACACTCAGGTTTCGACAAGCAAATACATAGGTTTCATAATGCAAACACGCAGGTTTTAGGAAGCAAATACATAGGTTTCATAATGAAAACACTCAAGTGTCAGGAAGCAAATACATAGGTTTTAGAATGCAAACACTTAGGTTTCAGCACTCATACAGTGCAAACAAGACAGCTTTTCCAAATGTTGGAATCTTCAGTAGTTACCACTAGCAGTGAAATATGCCTTCCACTTTCCAGTTGGCTTCCTAAGCCTCTTGGACCCAATCTCCATCTCAGAGTGAGCAGCTTCCCTTGGAGCATTGAAAATGGTGTACCCCCTCCTCTGCTAGTTGTTGATGCTCTTGTGTTCTTTGCTGGAGAGGCAATGGATGAACTAGTGTTCTTGGCTGGTGAAGATGTGCTAGGAGCCCTTGTCTTCTTGGTTGCTTTGGTCTTCTTGCCAAATGCTTGGTCCAGCCATATATGCATCACAGTATTTTTCCCACTTCTTGGCCTCCTCCAATATCTTAGAGTATATGGGTGTGATATCCCACCTACATGTCTATGTCTTCTCCCTAATCTTCTGAAACTTGATCATGAGTTTTGTCCTTATTCCTTCAAGCATTATCCTTATGGGCTTGTTCCTAACATCCAGAATCATCCTGTTGAAAACTTCACTAAGATTGTTTACAACAAGGTCTGTCTTGCATATAGTATCCATTCTATGCCTGGCCCAAGTATGGACTAGTATGTTGGACAGCCACTTCCATGCCTCCTCACTCTCTTTCTTCAATGCTTCCATGCCCAGATCATGCCCACGCTTAGTGAAAGAATATGTAGCCTGGTCTAGATGTTTTTTCAATTCATCCCCTCTAAATCCAGCTGATTGGAAGTTGGCATATATGTGTCTTAAACAAAATCTTTGAGGGGAATCAGGAAATACATCCTCTATTGCATTGAGCAGACCCTGCTCAGTGATTTTGTATTAATAACTAGTGAAGTAAGTAGAGAAAGCATGTAGGTGGGATATAACTAGTGAAGTAAGTAGAGAAAAGCAGTTAAATCATGAAGAGTAGTTGTACCTTTTGCATGTCTGACATAATTGTGTAGGGCCCAAACTTGTTGCCACTACCAATTACTGTGTAAGAAACCAAGTCCAACTATTTGTCTCCTCCTTGTCAACAACACCAAATGCAATAGGGAAGATGTTGTTGTTGCCATCCCTCCCTGTTGCTGCCAGGATTTGCTGCCCAGTGCTTAGTTTGATGAAGCATCCATCAAGCCCTGCATTTTAAGCCATTAGTAAGCAACAACTGTTATGCAATCCCTATTTAAGCACTATAAAGACTAGATTTACATATGAAAGGCCTGCAACCATTTAGGAACCCGTCCTTACAAGAAAACAGACAGTAAAACATGTAATGAAACCTTGGGGTAGGTGCTGGGTGGAGTTCAAATTCCTTTGTTGTCACAACACACCTACTACCAGGGTTTGTGTCCAAAACACATTGCAGATAGTCTCTTAACCTGTAGTATTGTGTCTTGTGATCCCCTTGCACAACATCAACTGCTTTCCTCCTTGCCCTGTAGGGCAAACTTTTTGGAGCATGTACTCCAAATTTCTTTTTTGTATAACTCGGTATAGTCTCAACACCTGCACCAGGATTGGATCTTACAGTATCATTAACAGCCTTTGCGACCCACTTCATGGTAACCTTTGTGTTCTCTCCACTTGCTCCACAGGTGTGATCAGGATTCATCGTATTGATGCTAAAGGTTGACTCATAGGCAATCCTAGAAGCAGTAATATAAAACTCACAACTATGCTTTCTATCTGAGCACTAGGCTATGATCCTACTTGGATCATTCCTATGGTACTCAAAGTTCCTCAGTGTCCCAACATGGTAGTTTCTCAATGCTTCTCTAAACTCTACCACATTCAGAAAGCACAAATGAATCCTAAACTGTTCATGTGCATCAGGCCTAGAGGAATCGTACCATATTCTCTCCTTCTTCTGTTGGGGAACGTAGCAGAAATTCAAAATTTTCTACGCATCACCAAGATCAATCTATGGAGAAGTCTAGCAACGAGGGAAGGAGAGTGCATCTACGTACCCTTGTAGATCACTAAGCGGAAGCGTTCAAGTGAACGGGGTTGATGGAGTCGTACTCGTCGTGACCCAAATCACCAATGATCCTAGTGCCGAACGGACGGCACCTCCGTGTTCAACACACGTACAGCCCGGTGACGTCTCATACGCCTTGATCCAGCAAGGGGAGAAGGAGAGGTTGGGGAAGACTCCATCCAGCAGCAGCACGACGGCGTGGTGGTGGTGAAGGAGCGTGGGACTCCAGCAGGGCTTCGCCAAGCACTACGAGAGACGAGGAGGGAGAGGGGTAGGGCTGCGCCAACAGGGAGAGCAAATCACATGTGTTGGGCAGCCCCAAACCTCAAGTATATATAGGGGGAGGGGAGGGGCTGCGCCCCTACCTAGGGTTCCCTCCCTAGGGGTGGCGGCCAGCCCTAGATCCCATCTAGGGGGCGGCCAAGGGGGGAGAGAGGGGGGCGCACCACTAGGTGGGCCTTAGGCCCATCTGAGCCTATGGTTTGCCCCCTTCCCCTCTTGGAGGCGCCTTGGGCCTTGGTGGGAGGCGGCCCAGCCCACCTAGGGGCTGGTCCCTTCCCACTATTGGCCCATGTAGGCTTCCGGGGCTGGTGGCCCCACCTGGTGGACCCCCGGACCCCTCCGGTGGTCCCAGTACACTACCGGTGATGCCCGGAATACTTCCGGTGGCCAAAACCATACTTCCTATATATCAATCTTTACCTCCAGACCATTCCGGAACTCCTCATGACGTCCGGGATCTCATCCGAGACTCCGAACAACATTCGGTAACTGCGTACATACTTTCCCTATAACCCTAGCGTCATCGAACCTTAAGTGTGGAGACCCTACGGGTTCGGAAGTCATGCAGACATGGCCGAGACAACTCTCCGGTCAATAACCAACAGCGGGATCTGGATACCCATGTTGGCTCCCACATGCTCCACGATGATCTCATCGGATGAACCACGATGTCAAGGACTTAATCAATCCCGTATACAATTCCCTTTGTCTAGCGGTACGATACTTGCCCGAGATTCGATTGTCGGTATCCCGATACCTTGTTCAATCTCGTTACCGGCAAGTCTCTTTACTCGTTCCATAACACATCATCCCGTGATCAACTCCTTGATCACATTGTGCACATTATGATGATGTCCTACCGAGTGGGCCCAGAGATACCTCTCCGTTTACACGGAGTGACAAATCCCAGTCTCGATTCGTGCCAACCCAACAGACACTTTCGGAGATACCTATAGTGTACCTTTATAGCCACCCAGTTACGTTGTGACGTTTGGCACACCCAAAGCACTCCTACGGTATCCGGGAGTTGCACAATCTCATGGTCTAAGGAAATGATACTTCACATTAGAAAAGCTTTAGCATACGAACTACATGATCTTGTGCTAGGCTTAGGATTGGGTCTTGTCCATCACATCATTCTCCTAATGATGTGATCCCGTTATCAACGACATCCAATGTCCATGGTCAGGAAACCGTAACCATCTATTGATCAACGAGCTAGTCAACTAGAGGCTTACTAGGGACATGGTGTTGTCTATGTATCCACACATGTATCTGAGTTTCCTACCAATACAATTCTAGCATGGATAATAAACGATTATCATGAACAAGGAAATATAATAATAACCAATTTATTATTGCCTCTAGGGCATATTTCCAACAGTCTCCCACTTGCACTAGAGTCAATAATCCAGTTCACATCGATATGTGATTAACACTCAAGGTCACATCCCCATGTGACTAACACCCAAAGAGTTCTGGGTTTGATCATGTTATGCTTGCGAGAGAGGTTTCAGTCAACGGGTCTGCAACATTCAGATCCGTATGTACTTCGCAAATTTCTATGTCATCTTGTAGATGCAACTACTACGCTACATTTGGAGCCATTTCAAATAACTGTTCTACTTGGAGCTATTCTAAATTGTTGCTCCATTATACGTATCCGGTATCTCTACTCAGAGCTATCCGGATAGGTGTTAAGCTTGCATCGACGTAACTCTTTACGTCGAACTCTTTATCACCTCCATAACCGAGAAACATATCCTTATTCCTCTAAGGATAATTTAGACCGCTATCTGGTGATCTACTCCTAGATTACCTTTGTACCCTCTTGCCAGATATGTGGCAAGGCACACATCAGGTGTGGTACTCAGCATGGCACACCGTATAGAGCCTATGACAAAAGCATAGGGGACGACCTTCGTCCTTCCTCTTTCTTCTGCCGTGGTCGTGCTTTAAGTCTTAACTTCATACCTTACAACTCAGGCAAGAACTCCTTCTTTGACTGATCCATCTTGAACACCTTCAAGATCATGTCAAGGTATGTGCTCATTTGAAAGTACCATTAAGCGATTTGATCTATCCTTATAGATCTTGATGCTCAATGTTCAAGTAGCTTAATCCAGGCTTTCCATTGAAAAACACTTTCCAAATAACCCTATATGCTTTCCAGAAATTCTACGTCATTTCTGATCAACAATATGTCAACAACATATATTCATCAGAAATTCTATAGTGCTCCCACTCACTTCTTTGGAAATACAAGTTTCTCATAAACTTTGCATACACCCAAAATCTTTGATCATCTCATCAAAGCATACATTCCAACTCCGAGATGCTTATTCCAGTCCCTAGAAGGATTGCTGGAGCTTTGCATACTTGTTAGCATCTTTCAGGATTGACAAAACCTTCTATTGTATCACATGCAACTTTTCTTACAAAAATTTGGTAAGAAAACTTGTTTTGACATCCATCTGTAAGATTTCATAATCGAAAAATACAGCTAATGCTAACATGATTCCGACGGACTTAAGCATCGCTACGGGCGAGAAATTCTCGTCGTAGTCAACTCCTTGAACTTGTCGGAAAAACATCTTAACAACAAGTCGAGCTTTCTTAATGGTGATACTTACCATCATTGTCCGTCTTCCTTCTAAAAATCCATATGTACCTAACAGCCTTACGACCATCAAGTAGTTCTTCCAAAGTCTACACTTTGTTTTCATATATGGATCCTCTCTCGGATTATATGGCCTCGAGCCATTTTGGAATCCAGGCCCACCATCGCTTCTCCATAGCTCGTAGGTTCATTGTTGTCTAGCAACATGACTTCCAAGATAGGATTGTGTACCACTCTGAAGTAGTACGCATCCTTGTCATCCCACGAGGTTTGGTAGTGACTTGATCTGAAGTTTCATGATCACTATCATAAGCTTCCACTTCAATTGGTGTAGGTGCCACAGGAACAACTCCCTGTGCCCTGCCACACACTAGTTGAAGAGACGGTTCAATAACCTCATCAAGTCTCCACCATCCTTCCACTCAATTCTTTCGAGAGAAACTTTTTCTCGAGAAAGGACCCGATTCTAGAAACAATCCCTTATTGCTTTCGGATCTGAGGCAGGAGGTATACCCAACTATTTTGGGTGTCCTATGAAGATGCATTTATCCGCTTTGGGTTCGAGCTTATCGGCCTGAAACTTTTTCACATAAGCGTCGCAGCCCCAAACTTTTAAGAAATGACAGCTTAGGTTTCTCTAAACCATAGTTCATACGGTGTCATCTCATCGGAATTACGTGGTGCCCTATTTAAAGTGAATGTGGTTGTCTCTAATGCCTAACCCATAAACTATCGTGGTAATTCGATAAGAGACATCATGGTATGCATTATATCCAATAGGGTGCAGTTATGATGTTCGGACACACCATCATACTATGGTGTTTCAGGCTGTATTAGTTGTGAAACAATTTCCACAATGTCTTAATTCTGTGCCAAACTCGTAATTCAGATATTCATCTCTATGATCATATCATAGATATTTTATCCTCTTGTCACGACGATCTTTCAACTTCACCCTAAAATTACTTGAACCTTTCAATAATTCAGACTCGTGATTCATCAAGTAAATATACTCAGCATCTACTCAAATCATCTGTGAAGTAAGAACATAACGATATCCACTACACGCCTCAGCACTCATTGGACTGCACACATCAAAATGTATTACTTCCAACAAGTTGCTTTCTAGTTCCATTTTACTGAAAATGAGGCTTTCAGTCATCTTGCCCATGTGGTATGATTTGCATGTCTCAAGTGATTCAAAATCAAGTGAGTCCAAATGGTCCATTTGCATGGAGTTTCTTCATGCATATACACCAATAGACATGGTTCGCATGTCTCAAACTTTTCAAAAACGAGTGAGCTCAAAGATCCATCAACATGGAGCTTCTTCATGCGTTTTATACCGATATGACTTACGTGGCAGTGCCACAAGTAGGTGGTACTATCATTACTATCTTATATCTTTTGGCATGAACATGTGTATCACTACGATCGAGATTCAATAAACCATTCATTTTAGGTGCAAGACCATTGAAGGTATTATTCAAATAAACAGAGTAACCACTATTCTCCTTAAATGAATAACCGTATTGCGATAGACATAATCCAATCATGTCTATGCTCAACGCAAACACCAATCTCGATGGTAGAGGGAGCGTGCGATGCTTGATCACATCAAGCTTGGAAAAACTTCCAACGCATATCGCCAGCTCACCTTTAGCCAGTCTCCGTTTACTCCGCAGCCTTTTATTTTGAGTTTACTAACACTTAGCAACCGAACCGGTATCTAATACCATGGTGCTACTAGGAGTACTAGTAAAGTACACATTAACACAATGTATATCCAATATACTTCTATCGACCTTGCCAGCCTTCTCATCTACCAAGTATCTAGGGTAATTCTGCTCCAGTGGCTGTTCCTCTTATTACAGAAGCACTTAGTCTCGGGTTTGGGTTCAACCTTGGGTTTCTTCACTAGAGCAGCAGCTGATTTGCCGTTTCATGAAGTATCCCTTCTTTTCCTTGCCCTTCTTGAAACTAGTGGTTTCACCAACCATCAACAATTGATGCTCCTTCTTGATTTCTACTTTTGTGGTGTCAAACATCACGAATATCTCAAGGATCATCATATATGTCCCTGATATATTATAGTTCATCGCGAAGCTCTAGCAGCTTGGTGGTAATGACTTCGGAGAAACATCACTATCTCATCTAGAAGATCAACTCCCACTCGATTCAAATGATTGTTGTGCTCAGACAATCTGAGCACAAGCTCAACAATTGAGCTTTTCTCCCTTAGTTTGCAGGCTAAGAAAATCGTCGGAGGTCTTATACCTCTTGACGTGGGCACGAGCCTGAAATCCCAATTTCATCCCTCGAAACATCTCATATGTTTCGCGACGTTTCAAAAATGTCTTCGGTGCCTCAACTCTAAACTGTTTAACTGAACTATCACGTAGTTATCAAAATGTGTATGTCAGATGTTCGCAACATCCACAGATGACGTTCGAGGTTCAGCACACTGAGCGGTGCATTAAGGACATAAGCCTTCTATGATGCAATGAGGACAATCCTCAGTTTACGGACCTAGTCCGCATAATTGCTACTATCAACTTTCAACTAAATTTTCTCTAGGAACATATCTAAATAGTAGAACTGAAGCGCGAGCCACGACATAATTTGCGAAGACCTTTTGACTATGTTCAGGATAATTAAGTTCATCTTATGAACTCCCACTCAGATAGACATCCCTCTAGTCATCTAAGTGATTACATGATCCAAGTCAACTAGGCCATGTCCGATCATCACGTGAGACGGACTAGTCATCATCGGTGAACATCTTCATGTTGATCGTATCTTCTATACGACTCATGTTCGACCTTTCGGTCTTCCGTGTTCCGAGGCCATGTTTGTACATGCTAGGCTCGTCAAGTCAACCTAAGTGTTTCGCATGTGTCCCGAGGCCATGTCTGTACATGCTAGGCTCGTCAACACCCGTTGTATTCGAACGTTAGAATCTATCACACCCGATCATCATGTGGTGCTTCGAAACAACGAACCTTTGCAACGGTGCACAGTTAGGGGGAACACCTTTCTTGAAATTTTAGTGAGGGATCATCTTATTTAAGCTACCGTCGTTCTAAGCAAATAAGATGTAAAACATGATAAACATCACATGCAATCAAATAGTGACATGATATGGCCATCATCACTTTGCTCCTTTTGATCTCCATCTTCGGGGCTCCATGATCATCATCGTCACCGGCATGACACCATGATCTCCATCATCATGATCTCCATCATCGTGTCTTCATGAAGTTGTCTCGCCAACTATTACTTCTACTACTACAGCTAACGGTTAGCAATAAAGTAAAGTAATTACATGACGTTTATATTGACACGCAGGTCATAAATAAATTAAGACAACTCCTATGGCTCCTGTCGGTTGTCATACTCATCGACATGCAAGTCGTGATTCCTATTACAAGAACATGATCATCTCATACATCACATATATCATTCATCACATCCTTTGGCCATATCACATCACAAAACACTTGCTGCAAAAACAAGTTAGATGTCCTCTAATTGTTGTTGCAAGTTTTTACGTGGTTGCTATAGGTTTCTAGCAAGAACGTTTCTTACCTACGCGAAAACCACAACGTGATATGCCAATTTCTATTTACCCTTCATAAGGACCCTTTTCATCGAATCCGATCCGACTAAAGTGGGAGAGACAGACACCCGCTAGCCACCTTATGCAACGCATGTCAGTCGGTGGAACTAGTCTCACGTAAGAGTACGTGTAAGGTCGGTCCGAGCCGCTTCATCCCACGATGCCGCCGAATCAAGATAAGACTAGTAAAGGCAAGCAAATTGACAAAATCGATGCCCACAACAACTTGTGTTCTACTCGTGCATAGAAACTACGCATAGACCTAGCTCATGATGCCACTGTTGGGGAACGTAGCAGAAATTCAAAATTTTCTACGCATCACCAAGATCAATCTATGGAGAAGTCTAGCAATGAGGGAAGGAGAGTGCATCTACATACCCTTGTAGATTGCTAAGCGGAAGCGTTCAAGTGAACGGGGTTGATGGAGTCGTACTCGTCGTGATCCAAATCACCGATGATCCTAGTGCCGAACGGACGGCACATCCGTGTTCAACACACGTACAGTCTGGTGACGTCTCCTACGCCTTGATCCAGCAAGGGGAGAAGGAGAGGTTGGGGAAGACTCCATCCAGCAGTAGCACGACGGCGTGGTGGTGGTGAAGGAGCGCGGGACTCCAGCAGGGCTTCGCCAAGCACTACGAGAGACGAGGAGGGAGAGGGGTAGGGCTGCGCCAACAGGGAGAGCAAATCACATGTGTTGGGCAGCCCCAAACCTCAAGTATATATAGGGGGAGGGGAGGGGCTGCGCCCCCACCTAGGGTTCCCTCCCTAGGGGTGGCGGCCAGTCCTAGATCCCATCTAGGGGGCGGCCAAGGGGGGAGAGAGGGGGGCGCGCCACTAGGTGGGCCTTAGGCCCATCTGAGCCTAGGGTTTGCCCCCTTCCCCTCTTGGAGGCGCCTTGGGCCTTGGTGGGAGGCGCCCCAGCCCACCTAGGGGCTGGTCCCTTCCCACTATTGGCCCATGTAGACCTCCGGGGCTGGTGGCCCCACCTGGTGGACCCCCGGACCCCTCCGGTGGTCCCGGTACACTACTGGTGATGCCCGGAATACTTCCGGTGGCCAAAACCATACTTCCTATATATCAATCTTTACCTCCGGACCATTCTGGAACTCCTCGTGAGGTCCGGGATCTCATCCGGGACTCCGAACAACATTTGGTAACCACGTACATACTTTCCCTATAACCCTAGCATCATCGAACCTTAAGTGTGTAGACCCTACGGGTTCGGAAGTCATGCAGACATGGCCGAGACAACTCTCCGGTCAATAACCAACAGCGGGATCTAGATACCCATGTTGGCTTCCACATGCTCCACGATGATCTCATCGGATGAACCACGATGTCAAGGACTTAATCAATCCCGTATACAATTCCCTTTGTCTAGCGGTACGATACTTGCCCGAGATTCGATCGTCGGTATCCCGATACCTTGTTCAATCTCGTTACCGGCAAGTCTCTTTACTAGTTCCGTAACACATCATCCCGTGATCAACTCCTTGATCACATTGTGCACATTATGATGATGTCCTACCGAGTGGGCCCAGAGATACCTCTCCGTTTACACGAAGTGAAAAATCCCAGTCTCGATTCGTGCCAACCCAACAGACACTTTCGGAGATACCTGTAGTGTACCTTTATAGCCACCCAGTTACGTTGTGACGTTTGGCACACCCAAAGCACTCCTACAGTATCCGGGAGTTGCACAATCTCATGGTCTAAGGAAATGATACTTGATATTAGAAAAGCTTTAGCATACGAACTACATGATCTTGTGCTAGGCTTAGGATTGGGTCTTGTCCATCACATCATTCTCCTAATGATGTGATCCCGTTATCAACGACATCCAATGTCCATGGTCAGGAAACCGTAACCATCTATTGATCAACGAGCTAGTCAACTAGAGGCTTACTAGGGACATGGTGTTGTCTATGTGTCCACACATGTATCTGAGTTTCCTATCAATACAATTCTAGCATGGATAATAAACAATTATCATGAACAAGGAAATATAATAATAACCAATTTATTATTGCCTCTAGGGCATATTTCCAACATCTTCTTCTTCTTCTTCTTCAATTTTCTCTTCCTGCCACAAGGCAACCTAGGTGCATCATCTTCTTCATCAGAAATGCCTTCATCGCCTGGAAAGCAGTACTCATCAGCTTCTGGCACAAAATCTTCAAACTTTATGTGATCTGGCTCACTGTGTGATCTGCTTGTTGGGCCTTGTTTCCTCACAGGTATCAATTTCTGTGGCACACTTTTCACATGATCTGAAGCTTCTTCTTCATCATCTTCTTCAGAATCATTTTGCTCCTGCGAAAACTCAGAAGGTTCAGAAGCAGCCCCAAAATAATGCTCAGCCATCTCTTCCTCTTCCCTGTAGTGCTGACTTGTTCCTTCACCACCTTCATCTTCTCCCCTAGCACAAGACTTGTATGAAATTTTCTTCCCTCTGTAATCACCCCTGAAAAACTCAAAATCTGAAGAGGATTTGTCCAACTCATCTTCATCTTGATTTTCTGCTTCAATATTTTCAATTTCCACCGCCTCTTTTCCCTTGTTGAAATTACAGCTCTGTTGTGTGTTAAGATATGGTTCAACAGGCACAACTGCAGGCTGTGAAGAATTTGAGATAGGGAAAAGGACACCTTCTTGGGAAACACTATAAACAATGGGATCACCAAGTTGACTCATTGGAGTCTGCTCTTCAAGCAAGTTGTGGTCCATGTTTGCATCTGCTGGATTTGGGTCACTAGCCTCTCTCACTGTTATGTTCAATACTTTCTTCTTAGCAAACAAATCTAGCATCTCCTCCACCTTCCCATCACTGTCCAAAACCTCAATCCCCTCCAGCCCCTTACCCTCCTCCTTAACATATGACATATAGGCATCCAACCCATAGCCCTCAAGTTCAATCAATGCTAACAATAATAGGTAATTCATTTCTGATAAGGAAAACTTCCTTTCCATGTTATCTCTACCCTGAAAATGCAGCCTCGTTTCCCATACTTCATCATCCAATCTATGCAAAAAAGAAAGAACACATTCAGATTTTTCACGTTCAAAAGTATGCAATAGTTTCTCACTTGCACAACATATCATCCAAACCTAAACCCTAATTCATATATTCCTTACAATGTATACATAATGATATCAAAGAAACTAATTCATTAACAATATAAGAAACAAATCCTAACCCTAGTTCATAAATATACTAAGAAAGATAATTCATAACTTACTCCACACCACCAAGTGAGGAGGCCCACTGGTGCCCGCATTCTGGATCCGCGTGGATGCATTTGGCCACTACCCTGGCCGCGCGGAACGCCGGCGAGATCTGGACCTCCTATGTCGGTGGCCCAGGCGAGCGCTGGGTCGGAAAACTTGTGCTGCCTAGCCACTTGTTGACCTCGGAGTGAGCACCGCCCTCGCCGCCGGCTGTCACCCCAAGGCCCAAAGGCTCGCTGTTGTCCTTCTTCTTCGCCGCCATCATCGTCGGGAGAGACAGAGAGCACAGGGGAAAGGAGGAGTGAGAGAGAGCTGCTGCCGACAGAGAGAGAAAGGCAGCGAGCGAGCGAGCGGGTGCGATCCGACCGCACCGGTCGGTCAGAGTAACGGCCGTTAACAGCCTCGCCGTCAAGCGTGGCGCTGACGTGGCCTAACAGGCAGGCCCAGACCGTCAGAAAATGGTTTAAAACGCTAGCAACTGGCAATTTGGGTTTTTTGAGACAACCGACGAGAAAAATGATAGGTATCAGTTACAAACAAAAATGTAGTGGTTTTTTTGGAACCCTAGCACGAAAAGTGGTAGTCTTATGCTATTCACTCAGTTTCCAGGGATAGATGGTCAGGAACCTGCTGAGATTGCTCCCTTGCTTGCCAACACCTCGATGCAAAGACTGATTTCTGTCAACGAAGGCTTTGCGAGGAACACTTGGATGACGGGAGTGCACAGAATTAATTATATTGAAGCTATTGGCTAGTTTCTGTTGCTCTGGGAAAGAATTCAGCAAGTTAACCTTCCCGGCAATCCTGATGAGATCTCATGGATGCCCTCTGCTCGGGCCACATATTCGGTCAAGGCTGCTTATGATGTGCAATTCATTGGTCACATCCCTATGCCACAGCTAAACCTTGCTTGGAAGGTCAAGGCCGAAGGCAAGGTGAAATTATTTCTCTGGTTGAATTTGGACAGCGGACAGGTTACAAAAGAGAGGCTGGCCGAACAATCCTCTCTGTTGTTTATGTGACCAAGAACCGGAGACTGACGTGCACATCGTCCTAGATTGCTCCTTCTCTAAGCATGTATGGGGCTTATTCAGACTCTCTTAGAGCATCCTAGCAGAGCCCTCAAACTCTCAAACTCTTATAAATAACTGTTTTTTTACAGTTTGTGAGCAAAGATCGCATAGACTAGAACCCCTTAATTCTCAAACCCTCAAAAAATTTTAAGGGTCCAACCCTCAAACCATCTCCCAACCCTGAAAAATAAGGGTTGGGGAACAAAACCTATCCCAATCCTCATTTGGCGGTTATCCTCGCGCGGGAGGGAAAAATCCTCCCAACTCCCGCGCCCACGCCCACGTCCGCCGCTACTAGTCGCCCCCGCCGCCGCCGGCCGCCCCGTCGACCTCCCGCGCGCCCGCGCCCGCCCCGCCCCCAGCCGCCGGCCTCTCCTCCACCTCCTCCCGGTCGCGGCCGCGCTCGCCCCGCCCCCGGCCGTCGCCATCCGTCCCGCCGTCCC
>NC_041392.1:484692879-484716170 GCF_002162155.2 Triticum dicoccoides | reverse complement strand
CAAAAAAAGAGAAGGCATTGCGAGAAGAGAAAAAAATACATCACCACAACAATTGCAGCAAAGCCGTGCATGCTTGCAGAGCCTATTTATCATTAGCAGAAAACCACACTAACAAGATATACAAAAAACTAATCAATTCAATCAATATGCCTAGCTAACAAAATATTTCTATCTAGGATTAATGAGGGTGGTAAACAAGCATCACTTTGATTGTACAACTATGTCGTCCTCGATGCCACCCTCGTTGGCAACCTTCGCTTTCTCAGTGTCATCAATGTCCTGCAGCTCGCGGCGAGACATGAACTTGACTGTGTCCTTCCTGAATGTGAGGTAGACGACAGCAGCAATGTAGAGCAGCATCAGCGGGAACAAGGTGATGCCGACGAGGACGTTTGCGTAGGTCGGCAGCGAGTTGTGGAGGATCCAGCCAATCAATTTCGAGCTGAGGAAGTAGACGTTTATCCCGATGATAATGAATCCTAGCGTCCATGAGAACCCTACAATCTGTGTACACAGGTACATGGATGGATTCAGCCAACAAATTCCACACTTCCACAGCCAAAAATATAAACAGTTAATGAAATTTATCGATCGGTAGTGCATGTGCTTCCTTACATAGATTGAGTTGTTGCACTGTCCCATCTTGTTCCTGCTGCTGCTGAACTTGAGAAGCGGGATGAGAGCGAACGGTAGCTCAAATGATAGTATCATCTGCTTGGATGGACGATAACCAAGGCCATTATACATAATGCATCATGCAGTATTCAGGATGTTTAGCTATTCTGTGCTGTGGTGAAAACAGTGTACCTACCGATGCAATGATAATGAGACGACCGGCACCACTGGGGCCTCCGATAATGGAGACAACCAAGCTGGGGACGATGGCGATGCTGCGGGTCATCAGGTTCCGCACCCACTTCTTCATCTTGATGTCCAAGAACCCCTGCATGATATATTGGCCGGCGTAGGTGCCAGTGATACTCGAGCTCTGCCCAGAGGCCAGGAGCGCCACACCGTACACGATCGCGCTCGACCTGCCCAGCACGTTCTAGAACACAACAACAATAACAATCAATCTTTCATAAATCACCATCGATCATGTACAGTTCACAAACCGAAGTCAGTGGTCAACACATTTCACGAACCTTGAGTAGGAAGGAAGACGAGTCCAGTGTGAGGTCGCCGCACTTGGCGGCGTCTTCCAGGGATAGGTTGCCCGCGTTACAGACAGTCCCAGAGACAGAGATGATTGCGATGTTGACGAGAAGAGCCACGAACAGCGCAATGCCGCTCTCGAAGAGGAAGAACCTGCAAGCGTCGTTCATTCCTCTTACTGATGCGGGTGTGTCCCTTGACAGCACCAGGGCAGAGTGCAGGAATAGGTTGTGCCTGGAATAAATTCATTACGGTGAATTAATGTTCACATGTAAAATGCAACAGCCAACAAAAAAACAGATATGGCAAATGGTAGTTAATTTCTGTACGACTTACGGCATTACAAGAGCCCCGAGGAGCGCAATGGCGTCGGCGGTGGCGCTGGAACCGTTGAGCCTGGGGATGAATAGTCCCTTCATCACCTCCTTTGCTGGTGGCTTCACGATGCTCATCTCCACGAAGAAACATGCCGCCATGACGAACACCAGCAGCGCAACCAAAAACTCCAGCTTCCGTACCTGGCCACACAAAAGAACAACATATATATCATGGGGCTCACTGCTACGCGCGTTGAGAAAATCATTTCATTTCAGTTAAGGGGTGATCGTAGCTTGTTACCCCATATCTTTGAAGGCCGAGAAGAAGCAGCGTACTAGAGCCAGCAATGAGAACTCCGATCCATACCGGGACGTTGAACAAGAGGTTGAAGGCGAAGGCCGTTCCTATCACTGCAAATCACAAAGGTAAAACTGCTGTTAATTAAACATCAAGCTAAACCCAGAATTTTTATTTGTACTTTGGAGTATATATAATGCAGCGGTTCAAACCTTCTGGGATGTCTGCAGCAATCACAGCCACTTCTGCAAGTAACCATAAGCAGATCTTGACCCATACGGGATACTCTGACTTGCACAGCTCGGCAAGGTGTCTCCCTGTTTTAGTTGATGTCCGTCGACACAAATCCAATTAGTTTGGTGTATCATGTGCATGACAAAATGAGTGTCACATATACTATACATGCGTCTTACTTACCTGTCACCACGCCAAGATTAGCTGACAGCGACTGTATAATTAGCGCGAAGATCAGGCCGATAAGAATCACCCAAAGGAGCTGCATGCGATGGAAACAGGGAAGGAAGCAAAATAATTAGTTTCTACGGTGACTGACCGGCGAGCAAAACGCAATGCAAGACGAACAAATGGTCACCACGTACCTCGTATCTGTGGTTGGCGCCGGCTTGGAGATCCGTTTCCACTGTTTCAGTTTGGAACGCGTGAGCAGATATGTACTAGAATCATACTATGTGTGTTGTGAATTGTGATTGAGAGAGACTAATGGAGAAGAGAGCATTACAGTTTCCCGGATCGAGGTAGGCCAAGGAGACCATGAAGCCTGGTCCAATGTGGCGCAGGAACCGTTTCCATGCAGGATCCTGCGAGTTGACACCGCAATCATCCCTTCTCAGGCCAGCGACGGCCTCGATGTCGACTTCTTCCTTGCCGGAGACCGCCGGTGTCTCCCTGTTGTGTTCCATTTTCTAGCTGCAAAATTGCATTGAATTAAACGAAATAGGAGTACTTCAAAATCCTTGTAGATTAGATTGAATCTCGATGATACTAGGACTTGAATTTACAAGAGGAAAATCTACGCCCGATCAGTGGGGGGTTAGAGAGCTCGCTAGGGTCGACGCAGTGGCGGGCATCAAGCCAGAACACAGTGGCGTCTGAACTAGCGGACGGCAATGCGGCGGCGTAGAGGTGAATAATGGTGCCGTACGTGGAGCTTACATCTACTCGACTGATATAGGCGGCGGCTCTTCTCGAGGAACAGGGGAGCGCGCTAACAGAGAGGCAAGTGCACGAGGCCGAAGTACTCAACCGTGCGACGATCGCCGGAGGAGAAGTATCGACGATTGATGCCCTATAATCCGGCCGGCCGTGTGACGCGTACAAAGGTCAGAAATAAGCGAGCGAGGGCACTGGCCGGAGGAGAAACCCCTGGAACTCCGATCTAAGGCACAAGACTCACCAATGCGCGGTGGAGGTGGAGGAGTGGAGGGCGCGAGGTCTTCTCGTGGTGCTTGCTCGGTCGATGGTACTCCGTTTGGAAACACCTGAGATCCAACTCGTCGATGGACCGCTGGTTCGCCGCGACCGCGACTTATATAGCATGTCGCTAGGCGCCGCCGTAGAGTCGCCGCGCAACGGTTTTGTGGGGGACTAGGGCGGATACTCCGGGCTCGCGCCGCCGCGGGCGCGCCCATGGCCGGGGCGTGGGCGGCACGCGCCTCGGGTGCCATGAGACGATGACATGTCGAAGGCGATGCCACGCGCACGTGACGACACGCGGGTGGCCGCGTGCCGTGATGTACGGGCGTCTCGTCCCAGGCGTTCGATCGGGCCAGGTGCATGCGTTGCATGAAAATGGCACGGTGTCTTTTTTTTCTCACAGTATGACGTCTCCTTTTGTCGCGGAATTTGCACGCTGGGTCAAAATGCCGACCCTGCGCACAGACCTAAGATGTAACGATTACCTGGGCCGGCCACGTGTTGAAACGTTTCTGGTTTTGGGAACCTTTTACAGTTTCCCTAAAATACCCGTTGTAAAAAACACTTCACTTTCTCAGGTCGCGACAAGTGACGCACATGCATCGCATCACTTGTCGCAACATACGTAGATTCGTTTATTCAAAACGGGAAAAGTCCAAAATAAACCTTGAAGTTATAGACAAAAGTTAAATCAAACCACGAGTTTTGAATCCCGAAAATTGGCACTCTAGACTTGCAATCCCGATCTATTTTGGACCCTATACCTGTTTGGCAAACTGGGAATAGTACAATCTCAGCCGGGATAACCAGCTACTCTCACGCACAAGAATTTGGGCCAGCCCACTACAACACAACAAGAATTCGTGCAGTTTCCAAAATGTTCGCACATTTTAAAAATTGTTCAGAAGTTAAAAAATGTTCCTGCTTTCTATTTTTGGCGCAAATTCAATTCATTTTGTGTTTTTAAAAAATATTTGGCATTCTAAAATTCGATTCGCATTTAAAAAAATGTTTGTGATTTCAAAAAGAAAAACACATTTGTCAAAAATGTTCATAATACCAACAGTTTTTCAGATGCTATGTTTTATTTTCAGATTTTCATATTGTGTCACATTTTTAACATATGTTTTTCGGATTTCATAAACTATTTCGTAAATAATGTTTTCAAAAAATGTTTTCGATTGTCGGCTGCGGAATCGATTGGACCGACCCACCAGACATGATGCGAGTTTTTTTCTCTTCACACAAGACATAAAAATTCATTCTTTCTTTTTCTTAACGCACGTCGTAACAATTCCAAAACAAAAGAACATGCCGTGGAGTCGAACATGGGAATAGTACAATCCCAGCCGGGATAACCAGCTACTCTCACGCACAAGAATTTGGGCCGGCCCACTACAACACAACAAGAATTCGTGCAGTTTCCAAAATGTTCGTACATTTTTTAAATTGTTCAGAAGTTAAAAAATGTTCCTGCTTTCTATTTTTGGCGCAAATTCAATTCATTTTGTGTTTTTAAAAAATATTTGGCATCCTAAAATTCGATTCGCATTTAAAAAAAATGTTTGTGATTTCAAAAAGAAAAACACATTTGTCAAAAATGTTCATAATACCAACAGTTTTTCAGATGCTATGTTTTCTTTTCAGATTTTCATATTGTGTCACATTTTTAACATATGTTTTTCGGATTTCATAAACTATTTCGTAAATAATGTTTTCAAAAAATGTTTTCGATTGTCGGCTGCGGAATCATTGGGCCGGCCCACCAGACATGATGCGAGTTTTTTTCTCTTCACACAAGACATAAAAATTCATTCTTTCTTTTTCTTAACGCACGTCGTAACAATTCCAAAACAAAAGAACATGCGGTGGAGTCGAACATGGGAATAGTACAATCCCAGCCAGGATAACCAGCTACTCTCACGCACAAGAATTTAGGCCGGCCCACTACAACACAACAAGAATTCGTGCAGTTTCCAAAATGTTCGCACATTTTTAAAATTGTTCAGAAGTTAAAAAATGTTCCTGCTTTCTATTTTTTGTGCAAATTCAATTCATTTTGTGTTTTTAAAAAATATTTGGCATTCTAAAATTCGATTCGCATTTAAAAAAATGTTTGTGATTTCAAAAAGAAAAACACATTTGTCAAAAATGTTCATAATACCAACAGTTTTTCAGATGCTATGTTTTATTTTCAGATTTTCATACTGTGTCACATTTTTAACATATGTTTTTCGGATTTCATAAACTATTTCGTAAATAATGTTTTCAAAAAATGTTTTCGATTGTCGGCTGCGGAATCGATTGGGCCGGCCCACCAGACATGATGCGAGTTTTTTTCTCTTCACACAAGACATAAAAATTCATTCTTTCTTTTTCTTAACGCACGTCGTAACAATTCCAAAACAAAAGAACATGCCGTGGAGTCGAACATGGGACCTAGAATGGTTGACCTGATTTTGCTAGCCACTACACCAGACGACTATGACTGACAGAACAAGAGGCCGAAAGTATTTAAGCAGAAACAAAAACGTCGAACTTTGAAAACTTTTATTAGGGGCAAACAAGTATTGAAAACATATTTATTTCTGAAATCTTCAAACATTTCATAAAGTGCGAGAACTTTTTGAAATTTTCGAATAATTTGAAAAACCAACAACTTTGAAAAAGCCAACACCTTTTGAAACATAAACATTTTTTGAAACCTGAACAAAAATTTAAAGTGCAAACAATTTTTGAAACATAAAAATTTTCTGAAACCTGAACAAAATTTTAAAGTGCGAACACTTTTTGATACATAAATATTTTCTGAGTTTGTGACATCTAGAAAATACGACAAATTCTGAAAGAATGCATGGGCCAATTCAAACAAATGTTTATACATTGTATAATAATATTCGTGTGATTCAAAAAAAAAGGTTTCGTACATTCAAAAAAATGTAACATTTCAAGAATGTTCACGAGTTTCAGAAAATGTGTTTGTGGCATTTTCAAAAATATGTATGTACAATGTACCAAAAATGTCTGCGTGTTGTACAAAAATGTGTCATAACCTTACCAGAATATACGTGACATGTAATAGAAAAAAGTGTATGCGAATTTAAAAATGTTGAACCATGTAAAAGAGTGTTCGTGTAGTTCTGTAAAATGTGTATTGTCATTAAGAAAACGTAAAACATGTATTCCGAAAAATATAACCATGTATTCAGAAAAGTTTTGAAAACATTTAATTTCAAAATGCCCATAACGTATTTGAAAATATCAAAAAAAATTCAAAAAATATTTAATGTCTGCATTCAAAAGGTACATTGGGTACTGAGAAAAATTAGACATGTGTAAAAATAAAAAAACGAAAAAGAAAACGTAAAAGAAAAAAAACTAGTGTGCGCGCGAGCGACTGTGCTACTGGGCCGGCCCAATTCAGCAAATCCCGGCTGAGTCCTCTCAAGGTTTAAAATAGACCGGGATTATAGAGTTCGGTGTGCTGATTTTAGGGATTGAGAGTTCGGGGTTTGATTTAGCTTTTGTCTACAAATTCAAGGTTTGTTTTGAACTTTTTCCTTCAAAATGCTTTTTATCTTTTAAACCGTGCGTCTAAATCTCGAACCGTTTTCACCATTGGATTTCTTGCGCCGAGATCTTCAAAACTAGATTCCATGTTAATAGGGTTTGATGAATGTTTTTTCACGAAAAAAACCAGACGAAAAAACCGAACCGGGAGCACGTTTTTTCCCTTTCCGAAAGAGGCACACCCGTCCCTCTCGTGGAAACAAAACTGTAACTCTCACGGCCGTGACTCTCGTGAAAGCACAACTGTGCCTCTCACGGAAGCAAAACCGTGACTCTCATGAAAGAAAAAAAACAGAAAACGCGTTTTTTCCCTTTCTGAGAGGCACGGCCGTGACTCTCGCTAAAGCACAACCGTACCACTCGCGGAAGCAAAACCGTGACTCTCGCGAAAGAAAAAAAAATAGAGAATGCGGTTTTTTTCGTTTCCGAAAGGCACGGTCGTGACTCTCGCTAAAGCGTGCCTCTCGCGGAAAAAAAACCGTGATTTTCGCGAAAGAAAAAAACACGTTTTTTCGCATAAATTTTTTTTTCCCAATTTTTTTTGATCGAAAAGCTAAGAAAGACCGGAAAAAAACCGTTTAAAAAGCTGAAAACGCGTGCGAAAAAATAATAAAAAAATAAAATCCGGAGGGAGCGTCCGGAGCGCGACACGTGGCGAATGGCTGAGAGCGCGCCAAGTGGCGCTGATCGTTGCAAGGCTCCCGAAGGAGCGCTCCCTAGTTAACGAGCATTTTTCGGAACTTGTTCGGAGTGTTTTTCAAAATTGTTCAGAATATTTTTGATCAAATTAGTCAGAAGTTTTCACATAATGACCGGGATTTCCAAAAATGTTCCTGTTTTCAAAACTTGTTCACAAATTCAAAAAGTGTTCTCTTTTTCAAATTTTTTGTTCACATATTCAAAAAGTTTGCATTTAAATTTGTTTGGTATTTTCATAATTCTTCTCCGTTTCAAAATTTGTTCTAAAAATTCAAAATTATGTTCTTTATTTTAAAATTTTGCTGACAAATTAAAAAAAGTTCCTAATTACAAAAAAGTTCGAAAATTCACCTTTCGAAAACAAGAACATGCTTCTATCTTTTCTTTTCCTTTTATATTTATTTTTCACTTTTCAAGTATATTCTTATTTTTTTAAAAGTTCATGTTTCGAAAATTGTTCAGAAACTTTAAAAAAATTTGTCCTTTTCAAAAATATTAATTCTTTCTAAAAAATCGTGTTTTAAAAAATTGTTCATAAATTCAAATAATGTTCACGTTTTCAAAAACTAATCCGGGCATTTCAAGAAATGTTCTCATTTTCCAAAAAAATCAGCATTCAAAATATGTTTCTGTTTTAAAAAAATGTTCAAAAATTTCAAAAAGTGTTCTTGTTTTAAAAAAAAATCCCGTATTCAAAAATTGTTCGCATTTCAAATTTCTTTGGGATGTTTAGAATTATTCTCCATTTCGAAATTTGTTATGAAAATTCGAAATATGTTCTTTATATTAAAATTTTGTTCACAAATTCGAAAAATGTTCATATTCAAAAGTTCGAAAATTCACCTTTTTCAATTTTGTTTTGAAACAAGAACATACTTCTATCTTTTCTTTTCCTTTGCTGGTTCTTCTTTACTTTTCAAGTATATTCTTATTTTTTAGTAAGTTCATGTTTCGAAAATTGTTCAGAAACTTAAAAAATGTTCGTCCTGTTAAAAATGTTAAATGTTTTAAAAATAGTCGTGTTTTCGAAAATTGTTCATAAATTCAAATATGTTCACATTTTGAAAAACTAATCTGGGCACTTCAAGAAATGTTCTCATTTTTAAAAATTGTTCGGCATTTCAAAAAATGTTTCTGTTTACAAAAATTGTTGACAAAATTAAAAAATGTTCTTGTTTTCAGATATGTTCACGTATTTTGAAAGTTGTTTCTGTTTTTAAATTTTGTTCACAAAATAAAAAATGTTCGTGTTTTCGTAAAATATTTGAAGGTTCAGAAAAAAAAGTTTTTGTTTCAATGTTTTGTTCACCTAAATAAGAATGTTCACATTTACAAAATTTGTTCAGGATTTTCCAATTGTTCTCAATTTTAAAATTTTGTTCTGAATCTAAAACCTTGTCCCCGTTTTCAAATTTTTCTCACCAATTCAAAAAAGTTCACGTTTTCAAAGCATGTTCAGGAATTTTGAAAAATGTTCACATTTTCAAAAATGTGATGTAACTTAAAAAAAGTTTGACTTCTAAATGCGTTCCTCTATTGTCTGCTCTTAAAGTTTCGTGCTAACCATTGGCCATCTGGTGGCATCAGCTCAACTGGCTAGCTGCATGTGGTCAGAGGCGGGATGTCGCATGTTCGGGTCCTCCCAGCGCTATCATTTTCTCTGTATTTTTGCATCGTAAAGTTTAGCGTTCAACTTAATTCGGTTGTAGTGGGCCAGCTGGGACCCCTGTGTGGCACGCGCTCTATTTGCCGCAATAAGCGGTGTGTAGGAGCTCCCTTTTATCACAATCTTCTCGAGGAAAGCCAAGCTTGCCATGAAGACTGTAAGGAAGTTCGCGAGAGCCGAGTAAAAGCTTTGTCAGGGACAGCCTGGTGCAGCAGGCATGGCATGGTTAATCCACAGGGGGCTATATATCTTTTTCTTGGATATACACAAGTGTGCGTATCATATATTAAAAGACAAAGGGGGAAAGAGCCCCTCCACATTTTACTTACATGATATGGCTACAGACGGTCACACCCCACCCCACACTCCATACAAAACAGGACTACTCGCCCTGATCCCATGCAAGCACCACCCTAAAGAAGACCTCTAGCTCTCCTCGCAACAAGCCTGCTAGCTGCCAGTCCTTACATACCCATGCAATCCGCCGTAGAACCTACAGAAGGCAAGGCGGTGCTCTGTCAAAGACGATGGCATTTCTGTGTTTCCAATCTTCCACATGGCTAGAAGGCAAATTGTGTGCGCTATCCTCGCCTGATGCCCATGCAGGCCTTGCCAGGCACACCAGCCCGCCAGCGTCTCCCCCTCATGCGGCATGCCTTGCACCAATCCCAAGGCCGAGAAGATGTGCGACTAGACTTCCCGGGCGAAGACACACTCTAAGAGTAGATGGCACATGGTATCGTCATGCTGAGCATGGAAGGCGCGCGAGTCATGGTGCGGTAGTCCACGTCGCGCCAGCCGGTCGGAAGTTCAGCACCTATCCTTTAGCGCGAGCCATGCGAAGAAACGACAATGGAGGGGGCCCCTAGATTTCCATGTGAAGACAGCCGTTGGCAAAACCTCCAGTCCCGCAAACTTTGCATCGTATGCCGACTTGGCCGAGAACTGGCCCTCCTTCTCCCAGGACCAGACGATGGAGTCTTGCCTCTGGTCATCCAGCTCAATTGCCGCCACCATTGGCCAAAGGAGTATGTATTGTTGCAGCATCTCGGCAACCACCGACGGTCCAACATCCATCGCCCATCTACCCTTGACGATCGCTTTAAAGATGGTGCATGTTTTCCTCATTTTGCCTCATACACATGCATAGGCGCGTGGAGCCAGCTCCTTAATTCGGAAGCCATTGAGCCACCGGTCCTCCCAGAATAGCGTGTGACGACCATCGTAACGCCCTCGATGCGGCTATATCTCCTACGTGTCGAAGCACGACTTAGAGGCATAACCGCATTGAAAGCAATGTCGCAAGTGAGGTAATCTTCACACAACCCATGTAATACATAAGGGAAAGAGATACATAGTTGGCTTACAATCGCCACTTCACACAATTACATGAATAAAGCATTACATCAACCAGATACAATCAAGGTCTGACTACGGAACCAAAATAAAAGAAGACTACCCCAAATGCTTCACAGATCCCCGATCGTCCCGACTGGGCTCCACTACTGATCAACTAGAATGAAACAACACAAAGGACAAGATCTTCATCGAGCTCCTCTTGAGCTCAGTTGCGTCACCGGCACGGTATCATCGGCACCTGCAAGCTGGTTTTGGAAGTATCTGTGAGTCACGGGGACTCAGCAATCTTACACCCTCGCGATCAAGACTATTTAAGCTTATAGGAAGGGTAAAAGGTATGAGGTGGAGCTGCAGCAAGCGACTAGCATATCTGGTGGCTAACATATGCAAATGAGAGCGAGAAGAGAAAGCAAAATCACGGTCGAACAACTATGATCAAGAAGTGATCCTAGAACAACCTACGTCAAGCATAACTCCAACACCGTGTTCACTTCCCGGACTCCGCCGGAAAGAGACCATCACGGTTACACACGCGGTTGATGCATTTTAATTAAGGTCAACTTCAGGTTTTCTACAACCGGACATTAACAAACTCCCATCTGCCCATAACCGCGGGCACGGCTTTCGAAAGTTCAAAACCCTGCAGGGGTGTCCCAACTTAGCCCATCACAAGCTCTCACGGTCAACGAAGGATAAACCTTCTCCCGAGACATTCCGATCAGACTCGGCATCCCGGTTCTACAAGACAACTTCGACAAAGATAAAACAAGTCCAGCAACACCGCCCGAATGTGCCGACAAATCCCGATAGGAGCTGCACATATCTCGTTCTCAGGGCACACTCAGATTGTCTAAACTTCCGGTAGGCCAGTCCAGAGTTGCACCTGGTGGCCACCGGCAGTTGACAGTTTGGACCAATACTTAGAGGAGCACTGGCCCGGGGGGGGGGTTAAAATAATGATGACCCTTGAGTTTGCAGAATCCAAGGGAAAGAAAAGGCTAGGTGGCGAATGGTAAAACCAATGTTAGGCATTGCTGGAAGAGTTTTATTCAAGGCGAACTGTCAAGGGGTTTCCATTATTACCCAACCGCGTAAGGAACGCAAAATCCGGGAACATAACACCGATATGACGGAAACTAGGGCGGCAAGAGTGGAACAAAACACCAGGCATAAGGCCGAGCCTTCCACCCTTTACCAAGTATATAGATGCATTAATTAAATAAGATATATTGTGATATCCCAACAAGTAAACATGTTCCAACAAGGAACAACATCTCCATGTTCCAACAAGGAACAAACTTCAATCTTCACCTGCAACTAATAATGCTATAAGAGGGGCTGAGCAAAGCGATAACATAGCCAAACAACGGTTTGCTAGGACAAGGTGGGTTAGAGGCTTGGCTCAACAGTATGGGAGGCATGATAAGCAAGTGGTAGGTATCGCAGCATAGGCATAGCAAAAGAGCGAGCAACTAGCAAGCAAAGATAGAAGTGATTTCGAGGGTATGTTCATCTTGCCTGAGATCCCGCAAGGAAGAAGAACGAGTCCATGAAGAAGACAAACGGACGTAGTCGAACGGGTCCTCACAAACGCGACGTTATCGGAACCAACCCGAAGAAGCAAACACCGGAAAGAAGCACACACCATAGTAAAGAACCACCACATAAACATGGCATGACGCACAACCAAGTATGATGCATGTCCGGTTTAATGAAACATGGCATGGCAAAAAGCACAAACAACTCTACAAGTTAAGTGGATCTCAATATGCAACGAGTTGCATATTAACGGCACACCACATCAAATATTTAGTTCTCTCTCGGTTAGATACTCAACAAATTTAAATGTTGGTTAACATGGCAAGAGGTGAAGCATATGAAAACAAACTAACTAGGCAAGTTTAAATGAGGCCGGAACAACAAACAATAATTCCGGTAAATCCCCATATGCATTTATCAATTTGGTGCAACAACAATTTTTAAACATTTAAATGTTATTCTCATGATGCGAATGACATGTGCAAGTTTATGCAATATTTATTAAAAGTTGATAAGAGCATTATGAAGCATTTGTCACCATGGTGGAAAGAAAGGGAGTGCCATGGCAACGATAACGGTTCCGGTAGCTCATGGAAATACCGGTGCAAAAGGAAAAGTGACGGGAGCATGCAAAAAGATGGTGGGGTGATCCCGACTACCGGGTTCCCACGGGTTAGTGGCATGGAAAACGAGTGACAATTCGGACACGATGCAGACAAAGGGTGCACCCCGTACGACACAAGCATTCATTCTCGGACGTTTGTTCTCGGCGATTATACCTTCAAAGCGTGCAAACGGGACGGTTCGAGTTCGTCGAGGGAAGTAGTTGTTCCGCGACGATAGTCGTTCACGTTCATAGTGGAAGTAGCGGTTCACGCGACGGTAGTCGAACTTGACATTCGCGTTACACGAGTCTTCGGCGACGGTCGTCGTACATGGTTCAGAGTGTTACTTGCATCTTCAGACTTGACGAATCCGAGGGCTTCGGGGTTCACCGTTGAACTTGACGAAACCCACGGCGATGGAGAGGTACGCGTCGGCGGTAGTTGTTCGGGCGGAGAGCGTCGTCGAACTTGGCGTTCTTCGGACTTGCTGGTCTCGTCGAAACCAAGGGGTACTTGGTACAATCCGCGTAGTCATGCACTTGTCGTCGAGGGACTTGATGGTCTTGAAAAAACGAAGGGGTACTCGGCAAAACCCTCTTCTTCGGAGGTCGACGGTAGTGGTTCCATATCAACGCGGTGTGGTTGTACTTGACGGGTCCGGTCTTGGCGTGCGGACGAAGGATCACCAAAACATGGCGGTGCAAGTGGTGCCGAGGTGGAATTATGCAGCGATCATGAAGAGCCTCTGGGCTGCATCTCGGCAGTCCAACGACAAGAAGCAGTCACGACGAGGTACACGGGTCGTCGAGGG
Organism: Triticum dicoccoides; assembly: GCF_002162155.2. Taxonomy (NCBI): domain Eukaryota; kingdom Viridiplantae; phylum Streptophyta; class Magnoliopsida; order Poales; family Poaceae; genus Triticum; species Triticum dicoccoides. The sequence goes on along the minus strand of NC_041392.1, from coordinate 484,702,717 downwards.
ATCTCTGCGGTCAAACAAGAGGCAACAGGGGCAGCGCTGGAGAGGAAACAGGAGCATGGCGAGGTGGATGAGCTTCTGCGGGTGCTCGCCGAAGGCGAATGGTGGCAAGGCAGGGCATCGTCCTGCTGGATCAAGGGGCACGTGACGACGACAAGGAGCGCGAGGAAGAAGCCCAGGGCGCGGGGCTTCGAGGCGAGGAGGAGGCCATGGCAGCGCAGAGCAGCAGCCTGCTGCTGGTCGCCGGCGCGGACGAGGAAAAGGGGCGGCGGAGCGTCATGGCTGAGGGAGCAGAGGGGGAGGACAAGCCGGGCATGCTGGTGGTCCCATGGGCGCGACGGCGGCGAGGAGGCCGACGGGGCTCCGGCCTGGATCCCTGGATCGAAGGAGGAGGGAGGCTGAGGGGTGCTGGAGGGAGATCGAGAGCAGGAGGAGGTCGAGCGAGGCAGCAGTGCGCGTTGCCTCTGGCGGCACGAGGGAGAGGGTACGAGAAGGAGGGATCGAGGGGAGATGGGATCGGGGAGATGGTGGGTTCGGGTGATGTGCCTCCTCTCCTGGCGGCGCGAGGGAGGGATTGAGAGAAGGAGAGGTGCGCGAGGGATTGGGCTAAGGTAGAGCTAGGGTTAGGGGGAGGTGGCCTTGGGGCCGGCCCAGGTGTTTACGAGGCCCAGGTGGGCAGGGGCGCGGCTGGGCCTAGAGATGGCCTAAAGGCCGGCCTGTTGGGCTCTCTCACACTACTAAAAGAAAAGAGGAAAAAACAGAGATTAAGAAAGAAAAGAAAGAGGGGTTAGGGAAAGAAGTTGGACACGCAGATAAACTTTACAGACTCGTAAAAATGTGCACGGTCCACGAAAATTAAAGGAGACATGATTGAAAGATGTCATTCAAACACATTTGAATTTAATTCAAATGGGTTTGAACTAGGGCTTGGTTATAGAAGTGTCCAAAAATGTTGAGAATTTAGGTGGAGCTCTAGAAAATGAAGAAAAGACATAAGGCAAGGTTAGAGAGTCAACACTTGAAGAAGAAAAGGCCAAGGGAATTATTTTGCACGTGTGTTATGATGATTCCAAATTAATGGAATATAGCGCCCTAAAAATATTGGGAGGATATGTTATAAAGAGAAACCACCATGTGAGTTCCCTCGATTTAAATGGACCGAAGATCATGCAATTATGAGATGATGGCATGATGACATGATGCAATGCAAAAAATATAAAAGGGCAGGCACAAAAGAAACGCACGGCGAAACCCAGAACATATGGAAGTCTTCTCGTGCACCGGTCTCGGGGCGTCACAACACTCCACCACTACGAGAGGATCTCGTCCCGAGATCTAGAATAGCACCGGAGGGAAAAACGGAAGAGAAAGAGAAGAGGTAAAACTAAGTTGCTTCTTTGTCAGACGAGTGAAACCAAAGAACCTTGAAAGATTGAACAATTTGAAAGAAAGAATGCAACGAAGAAGACAAAGATGAAAGCACTCCGTTAGAAAAGAGGAACAAGGAAGAACAAATTTGGGCAGCACTCCGATTGAAAAGAGATGAAAGACTAGATAAAATGAAAGAGCTTGAGCAAAGGGACACAACACTCTGGTTAAATGGATAAACCAAGAAAAGAACACGATCCTGACAAAACAAGAAGATGGGTTGAAGAGAGCAACATCACAATGCCTCCGGAATAAAGAAATAGAAGATAGATAATTGAATGAAAAGAATGGAGAAGAAAATGCCAGTTTCTGCCACAAAAGAGCTTGAAAAAGCATCCTTAGGAGAAGGGTCGAACGGAGTTGTTGGAACACCAACAACAGAAGGACAAGCTTGAAGTGGGCTTATAGAAGGCATCTCAACATTATGAGGTGACAACTTGCCGCTCACAGAAAAGATTTTATTGGATTTGTATGACAAGGAGGCAAGAAACTATTTCACCGGGAGGAAAGATGAAGAACTTGGGTCATTTATGAGCACCATAAATAGCAACAGTCATTGGGGAAGGCTTAAGGTGAAATATAACCCAAGATAACTCAAATGACGAGATTGATGGATTTAAAATATCTCATTCTTGATAGCTTGTGAATCACGGAGCACGACGGAAAATTATCACGAATGACATAACACCACCTCAAAGATAAGATAGGACGAATTGGACTTCATTATGCAAGATGAAGAATGCTTGAGCTCCTCTGAAAAGAATCTTGATGAACACTTCGAGAAGGAATTAATCCTCGATGAACCATCATGTAGAACCTTCATGAAGAACTCCGGTAAACAAAAGGAATGATCAATCGAAAAGAAAGATGAAAAGAGTAAGGTTGAAGCCTTGCAATGATTAGATGAAGCTTTGCAGCGAGATTAAGTGGAAACTTGGAACTCCGGAAGGAAAGACAAAGCATCTCAAACCAAGAATGTGGTATGATGAACCACTCCGGAATAAAGAATTAATCCCTTGGATGAAACAATAATAAGGATTACGTTATGCGTATCCTTCACCAATTTAGATTGATGACAAGCAATGGATTTTGCACACTACTTATTCTCGTAGAAAGGATTAAGATAGATATAGCACAAACTTGGAAAAATCTTCAACGAACCACCGGTAGAATTTGAAAGAACGAAAGAATTGATATGATAACCAAGGAAGAGGTCTTGAAAGAACCACCGTAAGAATTGAAAAAGAACGAATAAAACATGAAGAAACACCAGGAAGGATTAGCAAATACACGAAGATGCTTGAGAGAATTTAGATCCATGAGAACGACGAGATTACGAGCTGATTAGAGAATCCTTGATTTAAGCACCGGTATGATTTAGAGTATGAGAGCTAAAAGCTGGAATGAATAAATCGTCGATGATGGGCTCCGGATAATCAAATTGAACAGAATCTTGAATTGCTCTAGATAGGTGAAAAGAATTCTCATAATTAAAAACAATTATGAGAGGATGGCAACAAGCTAGAATGACGAATCTTTGAGAGAACGGATAAGATTTGGAGGAAAACTCTTCTTTGGTCTTTCAAAAACCAAGAATGATGACGAGAACACCACCATGAATTGTAGAGGCACTCCGGAAGAATCAAAAGCAAAGAGATTGAGCCAACGATGAAAAGAATTTGAAAGATCTTGGAGAAAAACATAAGACCGATGACAATCATTCTTACGTCACACTATGAAAAGAATTTGAAAAGCTCCGGGAAAATAAGAAGAGTCAGGTAAGATCCTGGGAAAAGACCTGTGGGTTAGGGCCCACTCAAAAGAAGCACCGTTGAAATGATTTAAAAGAGAGGTTGCACCGCTTAAACTAAATGGCTAGAATGAGATAACAATATCGAAAGAGCTTGAAAGGATTACGAAAGCAGAGTAGAAACATGAATCTTCTGAGATTTCTTGAGCACTCTGGAACAAATGAATAGCGAAGAGTGGATGATTATGAGGTGCACCGGCAAGGGAAGGTATTTGAAACGTGGAAAAAGATATGATCAATAATGCTCGAATTGAAACCACCGGAGAAAAAAAAGAAACGAGGAATGCTGAACTAGTAGAACATCTTCATGAGAACCACCGGGTAAAAATATTGACGGAAAAGAATGGAGAGACTTCGCATGAATAAAAAGGATACCCGGTTAGAGATCTGAGTCCTTGAAGAAAAAGGGTGGGAGGGCGGGAAAAAACAAAGGCAGCTTGGGACGAATGAAACAAACAACGTTGAGAAGAACTGATAATTGATCTTGCGGATGTTGAAAACGATCGGATTCACTTGAAGAGAAACACGCCGGTTGAAAAAGGATTGGCATGGCAATCTCGATTATCGAGAAGGATTAGTATTCACATCGAAGTATAAGAACACCATTTGGGGAAGGTATGGAATCAACATTTGACTTCGAAGCAACTCGAATACCACAACTCAAAAACAAAAACAAAGGATTGGCTTGCAGAATAAGCTGGAACAAACATATGATAGAGATTTCGTCCGAAGTTTTCGTGGTGGGGCCTACACGGGCTCGATCGTACAGCACCATCATGTACAAGGCAGTGCACATGACATACGAAGCGTCCCCAAGTCGGCATAGCCAAGGACTCTTTAAGACACAACGGGACCACTGTAAAACCAACCGTGGATAGGCGGACCACTAGACGTTGAACCCCAATTTCATAACATACATATGTCGGAAAGATATCTAAGAGCTACTTGAATTCCCACTTATAAACTCCCGAAGCTTTCCGGTTATGCAATCAGGTGTTGGGGATACAGGGGAAGCATAATATCTCACCCAAAACTAGCAAATCCTACATCCAGTTGTATCCATCCTTCAACACATAACCAAGAAACCTACGGAAATCGTTTACCTCAACCTTCGAAAAGCATCCGTTATACGAGTTATGGCAATACTCCCAAACTCCCGCCCTAGTACTGGGTGGCGTCGAGGTTATCTCACCAACAACTGCATAAAAGAGATTTTTGATGTCGGCGAAACTAAACTCAGGTATTCCAGAATTGCAACGATAAAATTGTGACGACAACACCTCGGAGCTCAACTCCCCGGGACACTGCCACGACCCCTAAATGTCAGGAGGCACCAAGAACAATGTTCTCGTCACAAAACCAGCAGAACGATTCCAAGATACCCGTGTGATCCTAAAAACAATTTAGTGAAATTTGAGGAGAGAAGAGTCAAAACTCTACGTCAGGATGCCTCACCAGAGCGACGAAGGGACTAAGGAGTAAAAATAAGTCCTAACTCTCCGATATATATATATAATTCCTAAATGACTCAAAACATTTTTCTAGACTCAACAATGCCAGCAATTCGATCAAGCAGGGGGCTCCTAAGGTCGAGGAAGGCTCTGATACCAACTTGTAACACCCTCGATGCGGCTATATCTCCTACGTGTCGAAGCACGACTTAGAGGCATAACCGCATTGAAAGCAATGTCGCAAGTGAGGTAATCTTCACACAACCCATGTAATACATAAGGGAAAGAGATACATAGTTGGCTTACAATCGCCACTTCACACAATTACATGAATAAAGCATTACATCAACCAGATACAATCAAGGTCCGACTACGGAACCAAAATAAAAGAAGACTACCCCAAATGCTACACAGATCCCCGATCGTCCCGACTGGGCTCCACTACTGATCAACTAGAACAAAACAACACAAAGGACAAGATCTTCATCGAGCTCCTCCTGAGCTTAGTTGCATCACCGGCACGGTACCATCAGCACCTGCAAGCTGGTTTTGGAAGTATCTGTGAGTCACGGGGACTCAGCAATCTTACACCCTCGCGATCAAGACTATTTAAGCTTATAGGAAGGGTAAAAGGTATGAGGTGGAGCTGCAGCAAGCAACTAGCATACATACGCAAATGAGAGTAGAAGAGAAAGCAAAAGCACGGTCAAACAACTATGATCAAGAAGTGATCCTAGAACAACCTACGTCAAGCATAACTCCAATACCGTGTTCACTTCCCGGACTCCGCCGGAAAGAGACCATCACGGTTACACACGCGGTTAATGCATTTTAATTAAGGTCAACTTCAGGTTTTCTACAACCGGACATTAACAAACTCCCATCTGCCCATAACCGCGGGCACGACTTTCGAAAGTTCAAAACCCTGCAGGGGTGTCCCAACTTAGCCCATCACAAGCTCTCACGGTCAACGAAGGATAAACCTTCTCCCGAGACATTCCGATTAGACTCGGCATCCCGGTTCTACAAGACAACTTCGACAAAGATAAAACAAGTCCAGGAACACCGCCCGAATGTGCCGACAAATCCCGATGGGAGCTGCACATATCTCGTTCTCAGGGCACACTTAGATTGTCTAAACTTCCGGTAGGCCAGCCCATAGTTGCCCCTGGTGGCCACCGGCGGCTGACAGTTTGGAACAACACTCAGAGGAGCACTGGCCCGGGGGGGGGGGGTTAAAATAATGATGACCCTTGAGTCTGCAGAACCCAAGGGAAAGAAAAGGCTAGGTGGCGAATAGTAAAATCAATGTTGGGCATTGCTAGAAGAGTTTTATTCAAGGCAAACTGTCAAGGGGTTCCCATTATTACCCAACCGCGTAAGGAACGCAAAATCCGGGAACATAACACCGATATGACAGAAACTAGGGCGGCAAGAGTGGAACAAAACACCAGGCATAAGGCCGAGCCTTCCACCCTTTACCAAGTATATAGATGCATTAATTAAATAAGATATATTGTGATGCCCCAACAAGTAAACATGTTCCAACAAGGAACAACATCTCCATGTTCCAACAAGGAACAAACTTCAATCTTCACCTGCAACTAACAATGCTATAAGAGGGGCTGAGCAAAGCAGTAACATAGCCAAACAACGGTTTGCTAGGACAAGGTGGGTTAGAGGCTTGGCTCAACAGTATGGGAGGCATGATAAGCAAGTGGTAGGTATCGCAGCACAGGCATAGCAAAAGAGCGAGCAACTAGCAAGCAAAGATAGAAGTGATTTCGAGGGTATGTTCATCTTGCCTGAGATCCCGCAAGGAAGAAGAACGAGTCCATGAAGAAGACAAACGGACGTAGTCGAACGGGTCCTCACAAACGTGACGTTATTGGAACCAACCCGAAGAAGCAAACACCGGAAAGAAGCACACAACATAGTAAAGAACCACCACATAAACATGGCATGATGCACAACCAAGTATGATGCATGTCCGGTTTAATGAAACATGGCATGGCAAAAAGCACAAACAACTCTACAAGTTAAGTGGAGCTCAATATGCAACGAGTTGCATATTGATGACACACCACATCAAATATTAGTTCTCTCTCGGTTAGATACTCAACAAATTTAAATGTTGGTTAACATGGCAAGAGGTGAAGCATATGAAAACAAACTAACTAGGCAAGTTTAAATGAGGCCGGAACAACAAACAATAATTCCGGTAAATCCCCATATGCATTTATCAATTTGGTGCAACAACAATTTTTAAACATTTAAATGTTATTATCATGATGCGAATGACATGTGCAAGTTTATGCAATATTTATTAAAAGTTGATAAGAGCATTATGAAGTATTTGTCACCATGGTGGAAAGAAAGGGAGTGCCACGGGAACGATAATGGTTCCGGTAGCTCATGGAAATACCGGTGCAAAAGGAAAAGTGACGGGAGCATGCAAAAAGATGGTGGGGTGATCCCGACTACCGGGTTCCCATGGGTTAGTGGCATGGAAAACGAGTGATAATTCAGACACGGTGCAGACAAAGGGTGCACCCCGTACGACACAAGCATTCATTCTCGGACATTTGTTCTCGGCGATTATACCTTCAAAGCGTGCAAACGGGACGGTTCGAGTTCGTCGAGGGAAGTAGAGGAAGTAGTTGTTCCGCGACGGTAGTCGTTCACGTTCATAGTGGAAGTAGCGGTTCACGCGACGGTAGTCGAACTTGACGTTCGCGTTACACGAGTCTTCAGCGACGGTCGTCGTACATGGTTCGGAGTGGTACTTGCATCTTTGGACTTGACGAATCCGAGGGCTTAGGGGTTCACCGTTGAACTTGACGAAACCCACGGCGATGGAGAGGTACGCGTGGGCGGTAGTCATTCGGGCGGAGAGCGTCGTCGAACTTGGCGTTCTTCGGACTTGCTGGTCTCGTCGAAACCAAGGGGTACTTGGTACAATCCGCGTAGTCGTGCACTTGTCGTCGAGGGACTTGATGGTCTTGACAAAACGAAGGGGTACTCGGCAAAACCCTGTTCTTCGGAGGTCGACGGTGGTGGTTCCCGTATCAACACGGTGTGGTTGTACTTGACGGGTCCGATCTTGGCGTGCGGACGAAGGATCACCGAAACATGGGGGTGCAAGTGGTGCCGAGGTGGACTTTTGCAGCGATCATGAAGAGCCTCGGGGCTGCATCTCGGCAGTCCAACGACAAGAAGTAGTCACGGCGAGGTACACGGGTCGTTGAAGGATCTCTGCGGTCAAAACAAGAGGCAACAGGGGCAGCGCTGGAGAGGAAACAGGAGCATGGAGAGGTGGATGAGCTTCTGCGGGTGCTCGCCGTAGGCGAACGACGGCAAGGCAGGGCATCGACCCACTGGATCGAGGGGCATGTGACCATGGCAAGGAGCGCGAGGAAGAAGCCCAGGGAGTGGGGCTTCGAGGCGAGGAGGAGGCCATGGCAGGAGACGCGGCGCAGAGCAGCAGCCTGCTGCTGGTCGCCGGCGCAGACGAGGCAAGGGGGGGCGGAGCGTCATGGCTGAGGGAGCAGAGGGGGAGGACGAGCCGGGCATGCTGGTGGCCCCGTGGGCGCGACAGCGGCGAGGAGGCCGACGGGGCTCTGGCCTGGATCCCTGGATCGAAGGAGGAGGGAGGCTGAGCGAGGCAGCAGTGCGCGTTGCCTCTGGCAGCGCGAGGGAGAGGGCACGAGAAGGAGGGATCGAGGGGAGATGGGATCGGGTAGATGGTGGGTTCGAGTGCCGTGCCTCCTCTCCTGGCGGCGCGAGGGAGGGATCGAGAGAAGGAGAGGTGCGCGAGGGATTGGGCTAAGGTAGAGCTAGGGTTAGGGGGAGGTGGCCTTGGGGTCGGCCCAGGTGGGCAGGGGCGCGGCTGGGCCTAGAGATGGCCTAAAGGCCGGCCTGCTGGGCTCTCTCACACTACTAAAAGAAAAGAGGAAAAAAACAGAGATTAAGAAAGAAAAGAAAGAGGGGTTAGGGAAAGAAGTTGGACACGCAGATAAACTTTACAGACTCATAAAAATGTGCACGGTCCATGAAAATTAGGGGAGACATGATTGAAAGATGTCATTCAAACACATTTGAATTTAATTCAAATGGGTTTGAACTAGGGCTTGGTTATAGAAGTGTCCAAAAATGTTGAGAATTTAGGTGGAGCTCCAAAAAATTAAGAAAAGACATAAGGCAAGGTTAGAGAGTCAACACTTGAAGAAGAAAAGGCCAAGGGAATTATTTTGCACGTGTGTTATGATGATTCCAAATTAATGGAATATAGCTCCCTAAAAATATTGGGAGGATATGTTATAAAGAGAAACCACCATGTGATTTCCCTCGATTTAAATGGACCGAAGATCATGCAATTATGAGATGATGGCATGATGACATGATGCAATGCAAAAAATATAAAAGGGCAGGCACAAAAGAAACGCACGGCGAAACCCAGAACATATGGAAGTCTTCTCGAGCATCGTTCTCAGGGTGTCACAACTGTCACCTACAACTGTCTGGGTCGCCGCTTGGAAGAGTTGCATGGCTTCCCTTGGAACAGGGAAAGTGAACTCAGACCAGGGTGTAACACCCCAGGCGTAATGATGCTACAGTAACCCTGGGGTTAAGTTAATCATTTTGCTAAACAAGTGTTTGATCACCCTTGGTTCTCTCTCATTTCAGATTCCAGTTGAATTCAATTTGAATTTATGTGTGAAATTCAAAAATGCTCAGACATGAAATCTAAAATGTTGGTCATGTGGCAAATAATCCCTAACTAATTTTGGTGGTGGAACCAACCTTTTATAAAGTGTTTAAATACCCTTTAATAAGGAAAACAGAAAAGGTTTTTTGTTTAAAAAAATAAGAAAAGGGGAAAGGCCCCGCCCCTCACTGGGCCTTCGGCCCAAGTAACCCCCAGGCCGGCCCAGCCGCGCCTACCTAACCCCCCACTGCCTCGCTAACCCTAACCCGGTCACCCCGTTCCCCCACTCCCTCCCACGTTTTCCCTCGCTCCTCTGCCCCCCGTCCTTATCCAGATCGAGGGCAGCAACCCCGGCGACCGCGCCCCGCGTCCTCCCCCACGACGCCGGCGCCCGTTCCCGGCACTGCCCCGCCTCGCCCCCGACACCCGCGGCGCCCCGAGGCC
>NC_041392.1:484657275-484691970 GCF_002162155.2 Triticum dicoccoides | reverse complement strand
TGGCCCGCACGCTCGCAGCCGTCTCCGCTCGTGCTCGCCGCTCGCCATTGCCGCTCGGCCCCGCCGTCCCTTGCCGCGGCCTCGCCCGCGCCTGACCACGCCCGGGGTCATCGGCGAGTCTGCACCCAGCGCGCCCATGGGCACGCGCCCATTCGGGTGGCGCTTGCCCCTGTCGCCCGTGCCCACTAGCCCCTTCGGGCCACTGACCAGAGGGGCCCAGCCCATAGAATGTTTTAAAAAAATGGAAAAAGAAAATAAAAATGACTTAATAAAATTAATAATTAATTACATTAATTAATTAGTGAATTAATTAAGTTAATTAATTCTATTTAATTAGTTAGTTTCATTAAACACTAATTGGATTAGCTAAACCCTAATTAACCTAAACAGAGGATGACAGGTGGGTCCCGCTGGACCCACAGGCCAGGTTTGACTCTGGTCAGCTGGGTTTGACCTGCTGACATCATGGTGATGTCATGCTGACATCACCTTTATACATGAAAGTTGCTCAGAAAAATGAGGCGAACCCAGATACGCTACCCACATACCTGTCAGATGCCCCTAACTATCTGAACATGGAACTTTCCCCCTCCGGTCATCTGTCTGACACAGGTCCGGAACCGGGAAAACATTCCTGGTTGAATTCCCCCTTCACCTATATCGTGTAGCCTTACGTTAGGTCACACCCGACACAACATATTGCCACGTTATGCTTTGTGATGCTATGTTTTCTTTATATTTACTGTTTCTTCCCCCTCTTCTCTCCAGTAGACCTCGAGACCGATGCTGATGCCCCTGTGATCGACTACGTCGACGACGACCCCTCCTTGCCAGAGCAACCAGGCAAGCCCCCCTTTGATCATCCCGATATTGCCCATTCCATTCTCTCGTGCTTGCACTAGATTTTGCTACTGTAATTGTTTGCTCCTATTCTGCTGCATAGCCTGTTTATTGTAACCTGCTATTGTTACCTACCTGCTTATCCTAAACTGCTTAGTATAGGTTGGTTAGATACCCATCAGTGACCCCCCACTTGACCCGACTGCCCCGCTGGATTATCAGAAGACCCGATCAACGGGATCGAAGACCAGGCCCCGACACCTCACGTCACATCACGCCCCTTTGTTGCTCGACTCTGCAGAGTTACCATCGAGTGTCGAGGGTGGAACCTCATACATCACTCCTGATGAGATCTCTGTAGTGTAGCTATTCGGTTGCGATCATCGAGGGTGATTTCCTCCTTAACCACTTCCGTTACGGCTCTGTCGTGCAACCCCTCAAGTGTGAACCTCGAGGGTGGATCCTCTTATGTTCACCTTGATGATAACATCGAGTGGAATTCACCGGGGGTGATTCCTCGGATATTCCCTTTGGTGTTAGACACACAGTTACTATGGTTACTATGACTTTACACTGAACCATGTTACTGAAGACGGGTCGACCCTGAGGGGTACCCGCGCGAGCTTAATAGCGAGTGATGTGGAGTCGGGTTGACCTGGAAGGTGCCCGCGAGATACTTACGAGGCGTGGCCGAGCATTCTTAGCCCTTGCCGCAAGTACTCGAGACGGGGCGACGGGGTCACATCAATCGTGAGTCTCTGCTCGTTACCGCGTGCTCGTAATCCACTACGGTTTGGATATTTGATCTGAGGGGCCTCTGGCCTGATATCACTAACCATCACGTGGGCATTGTATGGGCGTTCTGCGTCGTATACATCAGCCGAAGCTTAATAGACGTCAGCGAATAAGTGGCGCGCGCCGGGTTGGACTGGTAAGCACCTACCTTTTTGAAGGAGGTAGCTAGGTCTGCTCACCGGCCGCCCATGCAACATGCAGGAGTTCCCGGGGAGATGGCCCATGACCCCTGGGGGCATAGGTTTAGTTCGGTGTGCTGACCTCTCTATTAAGCCTAGGTCAGGTTGCGGCGTATTGTTTGGCCGAGGCCGGGCATGACCCAGGAAAGTTGTGTCCGGCTGGAGTTAATCGAGCATGGTGGGTAAGTTGGTGCACCCCTGCAGGGAAGAAAACATCTATGTAACACCCCAAAAATTTAACCAGGTTTTAGTTATTAAAATTTTGCCAAGAGTTTAAAAATTTTGCATGCAAGTATATCCCTGTTGATTTCAAAACTTTTCTTTTAATATTAAGGAGTTTTTCCCAAGTGGATCCTTCCAAAATATATTGGACTTATTTTTCCCTCTCATTTAAAAAAACATCTCTCAATCAGGAGATTTATTTATAAAATTATTTCACCCTGAGCTTTATTCATTAAATGACTTGTTTTAAAATTTGGAGCTCTTTTTGAACTGCAACCATTTGATATGTTTAACTAAAAATTTCACCAAAATTTGGAGATATCATGTGATGTCTCTAAATCACTTTTGTGCAATAATATATTTCATTCATTGGATATTTTGAGTTCTACACCAAGTTTTCAAATCTGGTCCAGTGGGCAATTTTACACTACAACCTATTTAAATATTTATTTAAAACTTCTACCAAAATTAGGGGAGGTCAGTAGGAGCATATTATTCCACTTTGTGCAAAAACCTATTTATGTTCTTTGAAAAAATTGAGTGAATCATCCTCTTTTTCATTCTGGTCCAGCCTTGTGATTTCTACTGCAACCCTATTTAATTTTGCTCCAAAGATCTTGTGTTTTCTCCTACTTGTAGACAGCCCTACCAAACCCCTAAATCCAGGAGCATGCACCCATTGGATTAATTTTGGTTCATGAAATAATGTCATTTATTTCCTGTCTAGAATTGTAATTCTGCTAAACTTGCACTAACAAGTTTCTTCTTTTGGCAAACTAACCTCACCACCCTCTTGTACATCTAAAGAGACCCCAACCTGGAAGTTTTGGCTACCCCAAGAGATGCCTAGGTGCATGTGGCATTCTATCGAGCACCCTGTAGGCATGACCAGTTTTGACATGAGTTTTGGCATTGCACTGAGCTTGCACCTCTGATCAAACTAGCATGTCCACTAGACTCCCAGTTGCTCCTAACCTCGATCTGGTAAACCCCAACCTCACCTGCGACCTGTAGCATGCCGCGGCATTGTGTCGAGCATCTCCCGTGCATGCACTGGACGCACCCAGAGCGCACGTATTGCACGATGCCGCGCCCGAGCCGACACGCTGGCCCCCCTGGCTTTGGCCCACACGGCAGCACCTCGCCACGCACTCCCCGCCTCGCAGCATCGCGCCAAGCCACCCTGGCACGCTACAGCGCCGCCGCCAGGGCATTCTTGGCGGCACACCGGCGTCCGCAGTGGCTCCAGCCACGGGCAGCGCCGCCCAAGCCCCTCCCGCTCGCCACCTGGCCCCTGGAGCAGCGCGAGCTCATCCGCAGCCATGTCCACTAGTGCTCGTCGCCGCCACGATGCCCTGCAGCTACAGAAAGACGGTCGCCGACGAGCTCATCCGCGGCTGCTGCTGAACCGCCTCGACTCGCCTATATAAGGAGCCCCGAGCTCATCTCCGCACGCAGGCAGTCCCAAGCCACCTCCCGAGGACCCCCTTTGGCAGCCAATCGACCCGGGGAGGCCTCCTTCCTCATCTCCGGCGACTGCAGCCGCCGCCACTGCCCAGGCCCTGCCGGTGCCTCCAGAGCCTCCCCCTCTCCGTTCTCTTCGCCAGAAACCTCCTCATCCTCCCGTGAACCCTTCCCCCTACTCGATTTTGATCGGGAACCACCGCCGCCTCAAAACCACTTTACCACCGAAGCTTCCCTCCGCCGCGGAGCTCGCCGCCGGCGATTTCCTCCACCTCCGACGACCCTACGACTACCGGAGTGACCACCTCGGCCCCCTGAATCCGCTGGTGGCCTCAGCTTTCCGAACGGAGCCACCGTTCGCCGGCGATGATCGCCGGAGCCCCGCTCCACTCGGGCAGAGGAGGGAGACGACGCGGGCGACTGGTCAAACCTGACCAGTGGGCCAGGCGGGCCCACCGTCAGAGACCCAGCACCGGTCCACGTGGTTAAGTGGAGGCGTAAAGGGCGCAAATATGTTTTCTCTGCACCGAAAGCGTAATCTCGTTTGAAACGTTTTCCTTTTCCTGATTTTATTAAAAACAGATTTTGACCACAGCTTTGACTGTCTATAACTTTTTAAATATAACTCCAAATGAATTGATTCTTTTTCCTACCTCTCTCAAATTTCACCTAGTTTATTTTAAGATTTATTTGAAAAAAATTCAGAACAACTTTTGGTGCTGTTTTTATCTTGTGTGTTAATTCTTTTATATTGCTAAAATAGGATTTTTGAAGAGAGGAGAAATGTTTCAAGTTTTGGAGTGCACCCTGCCTTTCCACACATTGAAGGCAAGCATTCTGAACCCCGGCATAATATTTTTGTGTGTTCGATGACACGTTCATAACAACACCTCACTTTGGAGAAACTTGTTATTTCATGTGATATGATCATATGCATGGGTGCATGTTATTGATTTCCATGCTGTTGGAAATGGACACACTTGTGATGATAATCACCCTCATGTGCCTTGCATGCATACCGGCAGGAACCCGGGAAAACCTCTGCCTTGGGTAGGCATGAGTTTGTCGCCGGTCTCCGTCGGGACGGTTATGTCTGGTATGGCATGGCAAGGTGATATGAGCGGTGACTCTGTTGGTTGAAATATATTCGTCATGCTAATCATGCAGGGAATACTTAAACCTCCTGAGTCGACCGTAGATCGAGTCTTGTGCCAGTAACCCCCATACTTGTTTCGTACTACCACTCGTCTCTACAGCAAGTAGAGTACGGTTCAGTAAGTTGTCAACCTTTTTCTAGCACACACCGTACAGAGAGGCCATGGTGGAAGATACCGGTTGTAGCTGGTAGGCAGGCCACCTGGTCCGGGGGCATGGGTGTTTCCGGTTGGGACCGAGAGGGGAGGCCACCCCTTAGAGCGCGCGATATAAATTTGATCCCATGCTACGCGAGGTTGTAGCCTCCCCACTTAGAGTTTGCTTAACAGGTGTCGTGGGTGATTCCAGACACGTGTGAGATAAGCTCGTGTGTGCAAGTTAGGTGTGTTTTCAACAAAAAGACCGTAGACGGAATTAGTCCCGATGGACTAAAGAAATCTGTTACTCGTGGGTAAAGAGTACACCCTCTGCAGAGATTAAACCTATTCGAATAGCCGTGTCCATGGTTAAGGATTACAGTCTGGGATGGGTCAAGTGTCGGTCTTAGTGTCGGTCTTCGGAGGTGAAACTGTTAACCAGAACTGGAACTACTACCTGTGACTTGTGATAATTATGATTATTATTATTGTTGACTAACCCGTGATATTATTGTTATTATCGAGTATCTCTGGGATGGTTCTACCTCCGGGATATTCACTATGATTGTTTCTTTTAAAGCCCTTTATGTGGTGTCGCTCAGACGCCCGACTGTGGCATTTCTTTTAAAGCCCTTTATGTGGTGTCGCTCAGACGCCCGACTGTGGCATTTCTTTTAAAGCCCTTTATGTGGTGTCGCTCAGACGCCCGACTGTGGCATTTCTTTTAAAGCCCTTTATGTGGTGTCGCTAAGACGCCCGACTGTGGCATTGCTTGTTATTTGTTTCATAAATTTTAATACTACCATGTTATTGCATTTTTATAAATAACTTGCTTGCACGCATGAGAGTTTCATTTATCTTTTGTGACTGACGTCATGAGCATAAAATATTTTCAGCACATCATTGTTATATTATACCTGTGTTCATAATGTTTGCGAGTACATTCAAAGTACTCACTGGCTTGTCCCTGGCTATTGTCTTGGCCAGATTTTCTTGCACGGAGAGGAGCGACGCGATGCCAGCCCCGGAACCCACACAATGGAGATAGCAGCCTCGCGAAGATAGGAGTTAACCTGGTCAGCTGTTCCTGTGGGAATTGGATTCCCATAGACACTGATGATCCACAAACCGCTTCCGGCATCAACCACTAGAAACCATTTGTTGTACTCATAGGCCAGAACGGTCTTGTACTACATATTTTGTTTTCTGCTTGGAATTTCTGTATCAGGTTGGAGCCTCATCAGCTAACAGTAATCCTAGGGCTAATGAGCACGACGGTCTTTTCTGGAAATTTATTACCCGGAAAACCGGTCGTGACTGACTTGGTATCAGAGCCAGGCTGACCATTGGCTAATCCTATCTTAGCCAGGTCAAAAAACTTAGGCAAACCAACCCACTAGACCTTAGCCAAACCCCAGCCAAGCTTCTCGTACAAGATAGCAACACAGTAATCCCGACACTTTTGGCAGTCGGTGCCCAACCTATCAGCCTAGCCTGTCGATCGCACACCAGTGACCAGCACCCAAGGCGCCTCATTCGCAAGCGTGCGAAAGAAGACTCCGTCCCCTTTTTCCTATAAAAAGGGCACGCTAGTCTTAACCCAGCACAGCACAACCGCTACCCCAAACCGAGCCACAATGCCTGGCCCCATAGTGCACAACGAGACCACAGCAACCAACCTTGGAGGTTTTGTGACCATCCTCGCAAACCTCACCCGTCGTGCCTATGCGTTAGAGGAGCCACCAGAATATGTTGTGTACCAAGGACCCATGAGCGGTGAAGACCGTCAATTCTGGGCCACTGTACACATCTACGGTAGGGGTCTAGCACCCGAGCGCCCCTACAGGTTCACCGGAAGAACAACTTCCTTTGAGCCACAAGCCATACAACTAGCTGCTCGAGAGGCTATAGTTCATCTCAGGCACTTGTCGCCCAGAGTTAACTGTCGCTCGTTCCACTACTACCCCAGACGTGAAGGGTATGGTAGACCACCCCAAGTTGCCAACGGAGATCACGAGACAGATCCTGCATTGTTGCACCTAGTGCGCTATGTAAGTGCACTAGAGGAACTGTGCGATCAAATCACTATTGATTTAATTGCAGCTCGTGGAGAGCTGGTTCGTCGAGCCCCGGCGAGAGTAGAAAACGAGCCCAATGCCGACAACCCAGTCGTGCTGTTTGGACAACCGATTGAGACCCCGAGATCAGCTCCAGCCATCAGCCGAGATGCTTTGATGACCCCAGAAGTGCTTCGTCGCCTTTTGGGAGCACACTCCAACGGGATTGTGGCTAACAATCCCCGCGATGGTCATCATCGCTACCCCGACCCTGTCATTCCTCCGCCATCTCCGACTAATCTCGGCAGTGAGACACGTGGAGAAGCCTCGACATCCACCAGGCACGCCCGTTTAGACATAAACGAGGTAGACTAAGCCGTATGAGTAGTACCGAGTCTCAGTGTATCCTCGCTTTGTAATCATGCGACCGTGTATATTAGCGCAGCCTGTCGTTGTGCCTCTGCTTTAATGGTAGCCTTGCGTATTTTCTTTGTCAGCACATAGTTGCACATTTTCCGGGCACAACTACCAAAACCAACCCGACGACAACCACAGTAACACGTCTCTTTATGAGATATGTGTATCTCTGACACTGACCTGACCTTTGGAGCTAAGCTGGCAAATTTATTACCTTTCACCACGGTAAAACGAATCCGGCTCCATTGCTATATAAAGGCCACCTTGTGACCTTACCCAGCAACCCTCACTTTGTGCACCCACTCACAACTTTTTCCTGTCATGCCGAGCCCCAGCATTCATCTGAGAACCCCAGATGCAACCCCAGGTAGCTTTGTCAAAATATTGTGGGATTTTACCCACAGTACCATGGGTTCTACCCAGCCACCTCAGTACGAGCTGTTCAAATCAAGGATCACCCCATCCACCTCGGAATATTGGGCAGCAGTACACATTCCTCCTGTAGACCCCAACCAAGATCCAACAGAAGTTTCCTTCGTGGGGAAATCTATGCCAACCCCACACCTGGCCATAGAAGCTGCTGCGAAAGAAGCGATTGCTCGTCTTCGATCCGCAGTACCCTATGCCCGCGAACGAGGATATTATTACTTTCCGAGCCGTGCAGCACCCGGAGAAGTAACGTCTTTTCCCGGTGGGCGTATTGAGAGAGACCCAGTTCTGGCCAACCTTATCCAGTACATCATCGCTCAAGAGCATTTGAACCAACGAGTGATGGATTATCTCTAGAATCTCACTGATCTGAATCCTCAGATTGCCATCGGCAGACCACTGAGGACCGACCCGGAGAGACGCATACATCGACTGGTCAATCCACTTCCTCCGATAGAAGAGGAGTGTATCCCTTTACCAAAGACATTTTATCAGGACCCCACCTAGTTACCGTTTTCATTTTAGACGTCACTACTGTATTTGTTTTTGCAGCATTTATATTTGCGTGTATCTTATGCATGGTACCCCAAATTTGTGCGACGAGTCAAATATTTAGTTTCTACGGGTATGAGTAATTTTTCTTCGTGAATAACTTGTGTAACCGCGAAAGATCCTAGTATGAGTTTTCTTTTTACTGAATTGCTGTATCATTTATCCCCTCACTACGTGGATTATTATTATTTTTATTCACGCAGCACCACGGCAGCAGTCTCACAACCGCTCGAACGCATATGGAACTTTTGTTTTTCACAACGGCTCTTAGCAAATCTCGAGGACGAGATTTTTCTTAAGGGGGGTAGTATTGTAACACCCCAAAAATTTAACCAGGTTTTAGTTATTAAAATTTTGCCAAGAGTTTAAAATTTTTGCATGCAAGTATATCCCTGTTGATTTCAAAACTTTTCTTTTAATATTAAGGAGTTTTTCCCAAGTGGATCCTTCCAAAATATATTGGACTTATTTTTCCCTCTCATTTAAAAAAACATCTCTCAATCAGGAGATTTATTTATAAAATTATTTCACCCTGAGCTTTATTCATTAAATGACTTGTTTTAAAATTTGGAGCTCTTTTTGAACTGCAACCATTTGATATATTTAACTAAAAATTTCACCAAAATTTGGAGATATCATGTGATGTCTCTAAATCACTTTTGTGCAATAATATATTTCATTCATTGGATATTTTGAGTTCTACACCAAGTTTTCATATCTGGTCCAGTGGGCAATTTTACACTACAACCTATTTAAATATTTATTTAAAACTTCTACCAAAATTACGGGAGGTCAGTAGGAGCATATTATTCCACTTTGTGCAAAAACCTATTTATGTTCTTTGAAAAAATTGAGTGAATCATCCTCTTTTTCATTCTAGTCCAGCCTTGTGATTTCTACTGCAACCCTATTTAATTTTGCTCCAAAGATCTTGTGTTTTCTCCTACTTGTAGACAGCCCTACCAAACCCCTAAATCCAGGAGCATGCACCCATTGGATTAATTTTGGTTCATGAAATAATGTCATTTATTTCCTGTCCAGAATTGTAATTCTGCTAAACTTGCACTAACAAGTTTCTACTTTTGGAAAACTAACCTCACCACCCTCTTGTACATCTAAAGAGACCCCAACCTGGAAGTTTTGGCTACCCCAAGAGATGCCTAGGTGCATGTGGCATTCTATCGAGCACCCTGTAGGCATGACCAGTTTTGACATGAGTTTTGGCATTGCACTGTGAGCTTGCACCTCTGATCAAACTAGCATGTCCACTAGACTCCCAGTTGCTCCTAACCTCGATCTGGTAAACCCCAACCTCACCTGCGACCTGTAGCATGCCGCGGCATTGTGTCGAGCATCTCCCGTGCGTGCACTGGACGCGCCCAGAGCGCGCGTATTGCACGATGCCGCGCCCGAGCCGACACGCTGGCCCCCCTGGCTTTGGCCCACACGGCAGCACCTCGCCACGCACTCCCCGCCTCGCAGCATCGCGCCAAGCCACCCTGGCACGCTACAGCGCCGCCGCCAGGGCATTCTTGGCGGCACACCGGCGTCCGCAGTGGCTCCAGCCACGGGCAGCGCCGCCCAAGCCCCTCCCGCTCGCCACCTGGCCCCTGGAGCAGCGCGAGCTCATCCGCAGCCATGTCCACTAGCGCTCGTCGCCGCCACGATGCCCTGCAGCTACAGAAAGACGGTCGCTGACGAGCTCATCCGCGGCCGCCGCTGAACCGCCTCGACTCGCCTATATAAGGAGCCCCGAGCTCATCTCCGCACGCAGGCAGTCCCAAGCCACCTCCCGAGGACCCCCTTGGGCAGCCAATCGACCCGGGGAGGCCTCCTTCCTCATCTCCGGTGACTGCAGCCGCCGCCACTGCCCAGGCCCTGCCGGTGCCTCCAGAGCCTCCCCCTCTCCGTTCTCTTCACCAGAAACCTCCTCATCCTCCCGTGAACCCTTCCCCCTACTCGATTTTGATCGGGAACCACCGCCGCCTCAAAACCACTTTACCACCGAAGCTTCCCTCCGCCGCGGAGCTCGCCGCCGGTGATTTCCTCCACCTTCGACGACCCTACGACTACCGGAGTGACCACCTCGGCCCCCTGAATCCGCTGGTGGCCTCAGCTTTCCGAACGGAGCCACCGTTCACCGGCGATGATCGCCGGAGCCCCGCTCCACTCGGGCAGAGGAGGGAGACGACGCGGGCGACTGGTCAAACCTGACCAGTGGGCCAGGCGGGCCCACCGTCAGAGACCCAGCGCCGGTCCACGTGGTTAAGTGGAGGCGTAAAGGGCGCAAATACGTTTTCTCTGCACCGAAAGCGTAATCTCGTTTGAAACGTTTTCCTTTTCCTGATTTTATTAAAAACAGATTTTGACCACAGCTTTGACTGTCTATAACTTTTTAAATATAACTCCAAATGAATTGATTCTTTTTCCTACCTCTCTCAAATTTCACCTAGTTTATTTTAAGATTTATTTGAAAAAAATTCAGAACAACTTTTGGTGCTGTTTTTATCTTGTGTGTTAATTCTTTTATATTGCTAAAATAGGATTTTTGAAGAGAGGAGAAATGTTTCAAGTTTTGGAGTGCACCCTGCCTTTCCACACATTGAAGGCAAGCATTCTGAACCCCGGCATAATATTTTTGTGTGTTTGATGACACGTTCATAACATCACCTCACTTTGGAGAAACTTGTTATTTCATGTGATATGATCATATGCATGGGTGCATGTTATTGATTTCCATGCTATTGGAAATGGACACACTTGTGATGATAATCACCCTCATGTGCCTTGCATGCATACCGGCAGGAACCCGGGAAAACCTCTGCCTTGGGTAGGCATGAGTTTGTCGCCGGTTTCCGTCGGGACGGTTATGTCTGGTATGGCATGGCAAGGTGATATGAGCGGTGACTCTGTTGGTTGAAATATATTCGTCATGCTAATCATGCAGGGAATACTTAAACCTCATGAGTCGACCGTAGATCGAGTCTTGTGCCAGTAACCCCCATACTTGTTTCGTACTACCACTCGTCTCTACAGCAAGTAGAGTACGGTTCAGTAAGTTGTCAACCTATTTCTAGCACACACCGTACAGAGAGGCCATGGTGGAAGATACCGGTTGTAGCTGGTAGGCAGGCCACCTGGTCCGGGGGCATGGGTGTTTCCGGTTGGGACCGAGAGGGGAGGCCACCCCTTAGAGCGCGCGATATAAATTTGATCCCATGCTACGCGAGGTTGTAGCCTCCCCACTTAGAGTTTGCTTAACAGGTGTCGTGGGTGATTCCAGACACGTGTGAGATAAGCTGGTGTGTGCAAGTTAGGTGTGTTTTCAACAAAAAGACCGTAGACGGAATTAGTCCCGATGGACTAAAGAAATCCGTTACTCGTGGGTAAAGAGTACACCCTCTGCAGACATTAAACCTATTCGAATAGCCGTGTCCATGGTTAAGGATTACAGTCTGGGATGGGTCAAGTGTCGGTCTTAGTGTCGGTCTTCGGAGGTGAAACTGTTAACCAGAACTGGAACTACTACTTGTGACTTGTGATAACTATGATTATTATTATTGTTGACTAACCCGTGATATTATTGTTAATATCGAGTATCTCTGGGATGGTTCTACCTCCGGGATATTCACTATGATTGTTTATTTTAAAGCCCTTTATGTGGTGTCGCTCAGACGCCCGACTGTGGCATTTCTTTTAAAGCCCTTTATGTGGTGTCGTTCAGACGCCCGACTGTGGCATTTCTTTTAAAGCCCTTTATGTGGTGTCGCTCAGACGCCCGACTGTGGCATTTCTTTTAAAGCCCTTTATGTGGTGTCGCTCAGACGCCCGACTGTGGCATTTCTTTTAAAGCCCTTTATGTGGTGTCGCTAAGACGCCCGACTGTGGCATTGCTTGTTATTTGTTTCATAAATTTTAATACTACCATGTTATTGCATTTTTATAAATAACTTGCTTGCACGCATCAGAGTTTCATTTATCTTTTGTGACTGACGTCATGAGCATAAAATATTTTCAGCACATCATTGTTATATTATACCTGTGTTCATAATGTTTGCGAGTACATTCAAAGTACTCACTGGCTTGTCCCTGGCTATTGTCTTGGCCAGATTTTCTTGCACGGAGAGGAGCGACGCGATGCCAGCCCCGGAACCCACACAATGGAGATAGCAGCCTCGCGAAGATAGGAGTTAACCTGGTCAGCTGTTCCTGTGGGAATTGGAGTCCCATAGACACTGATGATCCACAAACCGCTTCCGCCATCAACCACTAGAAACGATTTGTTGTACTCACAGGCCAGAATGGTCTTGTACTACATATTTTGTTTTCTGCTTGGAATTTCTGTATCAAGTTGGAGCCTCATCAGCTAACAGTAATCCTGGGGCTGATGAGCACGACGGTCTTTTCTGGAAATTTATTACCCGGAAAACCGGTCGTGACAATCTATCGATATCCTGTCCTACGGTAACGGACACTTGGAGTTGTATCCCGATCGATACAACTAGAACTGGATACTTGTGGTGAGAAATGGATGGATATGAGAAATGGATATGATGAATGGATAGTATGGCTCTAGGATTGCTTTCTCGCTGGGAGTCGAGAAAGGATCTCTGGCCGAGGTTGATAACACTACTGCTACTTTACTTTATGCTATTCTACTCCCTCTTGTTGCTGCAAGATGGTGGTTTCCAGAAGATGCTAGTCATCGATAGGACTATGCCCTTCCTCTATTCTGGCATTCTGCAGTTTAGTTCACAGATACAACCCATTTCCTTTGATACAGATGCATACTTAGTTTAGATCTGATGTAAGTCTTGCGAGTACTTTGGATGAGTACTCACGGTTGCTTTGCTACCTCTTTCTTCCTTTACCCGATTGTTGCGACCAGATGACGGAGTCCAGGAGCCAGACAACACCATGAAGACTACTGCTACCCCGAGGGTGCCTACTACTACGTGACGGCCGCTGACGACTTGGAGTAGTTAGGAGGCTCCCAGGCAGGAGGCCTTGCCTTTTGGATCGATGTTGCTTTTGTGCTAGCCTTCTTAAGGCAATCTTATCTAACTTATGTCTGTACTCAAATATTGTTGCTTCCGCTGACTCTTGTGTATTCGAGCTTATGTATTCGAGCCCTCGAGGCCCCTGGCTTGTAATATAAAGCTTGTATTATTTTAATTTGTGTCTAGAGTTGTGTTGTGATATCTTCCCGTGAGTCCTTGATCTTGATCGTACACATTTGCGTGTATGATTAGTGTATGATTGAATCGAGGGCGTCACAAGTTGGTATCAGAGCCGACTGCCTGTAGGTAGCCCCCTTTCCAACTCCTTGGCTGAAGTCGAGTCTAGTCACTACAAAAACTTTTACTAACATGCCTGTGTGGCTTACGGGCCCACGTCACCATATGGGTGGTATTAGGATCTTTTATTCCTCGTCTATACTCTGGGACTCTGATCTCTCTTCTATTCGGGTTAAAATGGTTTTATTAACTCTAACATTAGGATCCCGTGACCACATCCACCCCAAAGTTGGATAAGCCATAGTTTTCCTTAGAATAGTGTTCTGGATAGTACACACATCGTCGTGATGACAACGAAGTGGTATCCATCATACCTCTTTCATTATGCATGTTTCATCATGAATGATCCTTGTTTTTGCAAATGCTCAATGATGAACTACCCCCTGTTACTTGTTAGCAGGATGGTTAGACCCGCTGGTCGTGGCCGTGGTGCTAACGATCCACCACCGCCTGAATTCTTTGCTGGAATGATGCAACAATTTGAGCTGAACCGCCAGTTCATGGAGGAATGATGGCTCAGTTTCCTCGTCCGAACAGGAATCAACAGCCAACCCCAGGAACTCTGCAGGACTTCATGCGTCTCAACCCAACTATTTACTGCAGCTCAACTCAACCCCTTGATATTGATGACTGGCTCTGCGACATCACATATGAAATGGAGTCTGCTAGTGTGGCCCCTGCTAGCTATGTCACCTTTGCATCTTTCTTTCTGAAGGGTCCCGCTGCTCAATGGTGGGACAACCATAGGAGTACCCTGCCTACTGGAACGGTCATCACTTAGCCGGATTTCCAAGCTGCCTTTCGTGCCCGTTTCATTCCTCAGGGAATCATGGACAGGACGAAGCGGGATTTCCGCAACCTCACCCAAGGCAACAATACTGTAGATGCTTATCAGCGGGAATTTCTGGAATTGTCTCGTTATGTTGAAGAAGACATTGCAACTGATGCTCGTAGGCAGGAAAAGTTCCGTGATGGACTTCACCCTGATATTAAGCTGGCATTGCTCGCTCATGACTTTGCCGACTTCGCCACCTTGGTGAACAAGGCTATTCAGGTTGAGACTAGTCTTTAGGAACACCAGGGATCCCTTAGGCGCAATATGTAAGTAGCTTCACCGAGGTATTTCTTTGAAAAACTCCTTTCAGACATTCCTTTACGCTTTCCAGAAAATTCTACATTAGTTCTGATCAACAATATGTCATTCACATATACTTATCAGAAATGATGTAGTGCTCCCACTCACTTTCTTGTAAATACAGGCTTCACTGCAAGTCTGTATATGCTTTGATCACTTTATCAAAGCATATATTCCAACTCCGAGATGCTTGCACCAGTCCATAGATGGATCGCTGGAGCTTGCTCACTTTATTCACACCTTTAGGATCGACAAAACCTTCTGGTTGCATCATATACAACTCTTCTTTAAGAAATCCATTAAGGAATGCAATTTTGACATCCACTTGCCAGATTTCATAAAATGCGGCAACTGCTAACATGATTCAGACAGACTTTTAAGCATCGATACGAGCGAGAAAATCTCATCGTAGTCAACACCTTGAACTTGTCGAAAACATTTTTGCGACAATTCGAGCTTTATAGGCAGTAACACTACTATCAGCATCCGTCTTCCTCTTGAAGATCCATTTATTCTTAATGACTCACCGATCATCGGGCAAGTCGATCAAAGTCCATACTTTGTTCTCATACACGGATCCCATCTCAGATTTCATGGACTCAAGCCATTTCGCGGAATCCGGGCTCATCACCGCTTCATCATAGTTCGTAGGTTCGTCATGGTCAAGTAACATGACATCCAGAACAAGACTACCGTACCACTCTGGTGCGGATCTCACTCTAGTTGACCTATGAGGTTCGGTAGTAACTTGATCTGAAGTTACATGATCATCATCATTAGCTTCCTCACTAATTGGTGTAGGAGTCACAGGAACAGATTTCTATGATGAACTACTTTCCAATAAGGGAGCAGGTACAGTTACCTCATCAAGTTCTACTTTCCTCCCACTCACTTCTTTCGAGAGAAACTCCTTCTCTAGAAAGGATCCATTCTTAGCAACGAATGTCTTGCCTTCGGATTTGTGATAGAAGGTGTACCCAAATGTCTCCTTTGGGTATCCTATGAAGACACATTTCTCCGATTTGGGTTTGAGCTTATCAGGATGAAACATTTTCACATAAGCATCGCAACCCCAAACTTTAAGAAATGACAACTTTGGTTTCTTGGCAAACCACGGTTCATATGGCGTCGTCTCAACGGATTTACATGGTGCCCTATTTAACGTGAATGCAGTTGTCTCTAATGCATAACCCCAAAACAATAGTGGTAAATTGGTAAGAGACATCATAGATTGCACCATATCTAATAAAGTATGGTTACGATGTTCAGACACACCATTACGCTGTGGTGTTCCGGGTGGCGTGAGTTGCGAAACTATTCCGCATTGTTTCAAATGAAGACCAAACTCATAACTCAAATATTCTCCTCCACGATCAGATCGTAGAAACTTTATTTTCTTGTTACGATGATTTTCCACTTCACTCTGAAATTATTTGAACTTTTCAAATGTTTTAGATTTATGTTTCATCAAGAAGATATACCCATATCTTACTCAAATTGTCTGTGAAGGTCAGAAAATAACGATACCTGTTGGAAATATGCCCTAGAGGTAATAATAAAATGGTTATTATTGTATTTCCTTGTTCATGATAATTGTCTATTGTTCATGCTATAATTGTATTAACCAGAAACCGTAATACATGTGTGAATACATAGACCACAACATGTCCCTAGTAAGCCTCTAGTTGACTAGCTCGTTGATCAATAGATGGTCATGGTTTCCTGACCATGGACATTGGATGTCATTGATAACGGGATCACATCATTAGGAGAATGATGTGATGGACAAGACCCAATCCTGAGCCTAGCACAAGATCGTATAGTTCATCTGCTAAAGCTTTTCTAATGTCAAGTATCATTTCCTTAGACATGAGATTGTGCAACTCCCGGATACCATAGGAATGCTTTGGGTGTACCAAACGTCACAACGTAACTGGGTGGCTATAAAGGTGCACTTCGGGTATCTCCGAAAGTGTCTGTTGGGTTGGCATGAATCGAGACTGGGATTTGTCACTCCGTGTAAACGGAGAGGTATCTCTGGGCCCACTCGGTAGGACATCATCATAATGTGCACAATGTGACCAAGGAGTTGATCACGGGATGATGTGTTACGGAACGAGTAAAGAGACTTGCCGGTAACGAGATTGAACAAGGTATCAGGATACCGACGATCAAATCTCGGGCAAGTACTATACCGGTAGACAAAGGGAATTGTATACGGGATTGACTGAATCCTTGACATCGTGGTTCATCCGATGAGATCATCGTGGAACATGTGGGAGACAACATGGATATCCAGATCCCGCTGTTGGTTATTGACCAGAGAGATGTCTCGGTCATGTCTGCATTATTCCCGAGCCCGTAGGGTCTACACACTTAAGGTTCGATGACGCTAGGGTTATAGGGAAAGTATGTACGCGGTTACTGAATGTTGTTCAGAGTCCCGGATGAGATCCCTGACGTCATGAGGAGTTTCGGAATGGTTCGTAGGTGAAGATTGATATATTGGACGAAGGGTTTTGGAGTCCGGAAGTGTTCCGGAGGTACCGGGTGATGACCAGCATGACCGAAGGGTGTTTCGGGAGCCCCGACAAGTGTTGAGGGGCTTCATGGGCCAAGGGAAGGGGGCAAACCAGCCCACTACGGCCTCATTTGGTTTCCAGGGATCCCGGGGGGATCCCGGCTATTTTCTCGGATCGAACAACCACGGGCCGATCTGGCCTAGGGATATCGACCGCGTCATTTGGTCCGCGTCCGTCGAGGGGTAACCCTGCCCGACCCCTGTCCTTTCCACGGGAAGGAAAGGCACGACCCAAGAGGTCGGGCAGGATATCCATGGCTCGACCGAGACGAGCGAACTCCAGCACCGTCAGCCAAGATCCAGCGCCCCCGGCCGCCTCCGAGCTCCACCGCCGGCGACAGAAGTGACGCTCCCGACCCCCTCCCTCCGGTGCTCACGATCCAACTCCGCCCCTCCAGCGACGGTGACGGACCGCGACCGTCACTGTTCTCCTTCCCCGGATCTACCCTCCGCCTCGCAGCTTCGATCCCCTCCGGCGACGGCGAAGGCGTCGGTTCCACGGACATATTCTATCTCATTCTTCTCATCTGCTCATATATTTTGTACAGAAATAAAAAAAAATTGCACTACATATGTGACATCAGATTTCATATGTTATAGGAGGTACACAACACTTTATTTACCAGATCATGAAAGCAAACTTTCTTATTTATGTACTTTGCCACATTCTTGCCAAGTTCCTGCATTTTAAATTGGTTGCATGCCTAGTGTCATCGTGCTAAACTAGATACATGCCTACTGTCTTTGTATATGTAAACATTCGGTCAAAGAATAAGATGCGGTCTGAAAATTCACATATGGAAGAGACTAGTCAGCCTGTACGCCTTGTCCTAATTTTATTTTTGAAGGATATGGTCTGAAAAATTACATATGAAAATTATTTCCATTCAAGTTCTCCCCTTTTGTTTTGTACCAAGCTATTGAACCAAGGTTTAGGAGCATCAAAATTAGATAATTATTCCCATTCAAGTCCTTGCCACTATACACTGCATAGATTATTGCTGTTTCTCTTTTTGCCATCACAATTACAATTGGGAGCAGCAAGATTAGATAATTATTTAGTCATACTAGTATGTATATTGTCATAACTTGGACGAATCAGTGATCGGTAGTCGCTGCTAACCGGCGTTCTGGTGGAGTGCAAAAGTGGTAGTTACATTCAGGACATGAAAAATTGAGTATGAATGTCAGCTTTCTGTAGTTCAGTCAGCTTCCTATAGGTTTGTTTTTCTCACCCTGCATAGCTAGCTAGTACATATGTATTCTTCTGTAGTTTCTTGTGCACTCTGCAGATTTAGAGCTAGGAAGAAGCAGTGAAGGGAGGGACCTCAGTAGGACAGCATGAGTTGGACGGTCGCTACGATGTGGGAACTGTTGACCGGTAAACTCTGAATCAGTTGAGCACCCAAATGCCAAATTTTCCATTGTCAATCTCTCAAAATAGAAATATGTTACATAATTAAAGCCTCTGAGCCCTATTGATGCGCAAAGGCATGGGCGACAAAGTCCGGCCGACCTCATCGTGATGCAGGACCGGCGGCCACCCTTGACCCTCTGCTAGAGTTAGGTCCCATCCTGAGCGGTCCGCTGCTCTGGGCGACATCGGAGGTGGGCTGGTCGGTGGCATACATACTAGAACTTGAGTTGGGATCACTGCTGGTGCTAGCGGTGTTGATGGTGCCATTCATGTCTCGCTGCAAAGTTGTTGAACAAGGCAAGACCGATCACCCATGAACTGAAGCACACATGCGTGTGCAGTGTGAGCTAAGTAAGCTGGTAATTCATTCGCGCATTGTGCATGGTACTCATTCATATCGTTGGCTTCTCTTGATCTTCAGTTTAAAAGATGAACCCTCAATTGTCAAGTTGAGTTAACAGGGGCAGTGGGGTAATGGGAGTTTGATTGTCAAATTCAGAATGTCAAGTTCGGTTAACAGATGTCATGATGGATCACGTGACATCTGTTGAGTTTGTAGTCTGTAATTCTTGGGTTGTTGGTCTAAATCTGGAGTTTCTAGAGAATCAAAAGAACCTTCTAGAGTAGACGACAACAGACAAATGTTACAGCTGTATGTAGAGTTACACTTTTTGTTGTAATCCAATGATGCTGAATTATGTGGAACTAATCTACTATTACCTATATCTGTTCTTGATTTTCAGTTAGAAAGCTTGAAGAAAATATCTGTTGAATTGTATGAAACCATTTACTAAACGGTTGTATATTCTGAAATAGTTGCTGACTTCCTCATTGTTTATAATTCTGCCACCTTTGAGTTGCAGTTCCCGGCCGATGAGGAAGATAAGGACTACTGACCGCTGCCTTACAACTTATATCTTCAAGAAGTATCGCTAGCCCGGACACGAATATTTGATAATCGATAACTTTTTGTATGGAGAGAGAGGTCTGCGACAACCTCACAATTCTTGTATGATTCATTTGTATCGGTGTTGGCTTGACAGTTCTAAATTTGGGAACCTGTCGAACAATGATGGCTATTCTTATTCTAGCCCATGAAAATGGTCACATGATGTTTTTGTTTGTACACGAGAGATCTTTTTCAGCTGCAACATCATATATATTTCATACTAAATTCTGACATTTGTGTATTGCTGTTCTTATTCTAGTCCATGAAAATAGTCACATGATGTTTTTGTTTGTACACAAGAGATCTTTTTCAGCTGCAAAATCATATATATATTTCATACTAAATTCTGACATTTGTGTATTGCTGTTCTTATTCTAGCACATGAAGATGGTCACATGATGTTCTTGTATGTAATGGTCACAACTTGATTGCAGCGAGAGATAATTTTCCAACCACAGAGCCATATCTTTCATACTAAATTATGACTGCACGCTGGAGCGCCTTCCCCTGCTTACCAAACTGCCACAGGGAAAGGGGGTGATATCCCCGTCGGAGATGGGGATCACCTGTGTTGGTGAAAATCCCCCGCAGGGGTCTTTCACCCTGGGTTATCCTTCCCTTGTAACCAAATGAGGCCTAAGGGGCTGTTCGCCCCCCTCACCTATTACCACGTGACCAGGGGGTTTGGGGCACCCCATCTAGGGTTCCCACCTCCTGGCTTGGGGGCCAAGTCACTCAAGGGGTAGATCCCATCTGCCCTGGCCGCCGCCTCCCTAGGGGAAACCCTAGGGCGCCTCCCCTTGCCCTTGCCCCTATATATAGTGGAGGTTTTGGGGCTGCACAACACACGAGTCTCTCTCTCCCAAGGCGCAACCCTACCTCTCTCCTCGTCTCTCGTAGTGCTTGGCGAAGCCCTGCTGGAGTACCGTGCTCCTCCACCACCACCACGCCGTCGTGCTGCTGCTGGACGGAGTCTTCCCCAACCTCTCCCTCTCTCCTTGCTGGATCAAGGCATGGGAGACGTGTGTTGAATGCGGAGGCGCTGTTGTTCGGCGCTTAGATCAGAATCGACCGCGATCTGAATCGCTACGAGTATGATTACCTCATCCGCGTTCTAGTAACGCTTCCGCTTAGCGATCTGCAAGGGTATGTAGATGCACTCCCCTTCCCCTCATTGCCAAATTACTCCATAGATTGATCTTGGTGATGCGTAGAAAATTTTAAATTTCTTCTACGATCCCCAACAGTGGCATCATGAGCTAGGTCTATGCGTAGTTTCTATGCACGAGTAGAACACAAGTTGTTGTGGGCGTCGATTTTGTCAATTTACTTGCCATTACTAGTCTTATCTTGATCGGCGGCATCGTGGGATGAAGCGGCCTGGACCGACCTTACACGTACGCTTACGTGAGACTGGTTCCACCGACTGACATGCACTAGTTGCATAAGGTGGCTAGCGGGTGTCTGTCTCTCCCACTTTAGTCGGATCAGATTCGATGAAAAGGGTCCTTATGAAGGGTAAATAGAAATTGGCATATCATGTTGTGGTTTTGGCGTAGGTGAGAAACGTTCTTGCTAGAAACCTATAGCATCGACGTAAAAACTTGCAACAACAATTAGAGGACGTCTAACTTGTTTTTCCAGCATATGTCGTGTGATGTGATATGGCCAAAAGGATGTGATGAATGATATATATGATGTATGAGACTGATCATGTTCTTGTAATAGGAATCACGACTTGCATGTCAATGAGTATGACAACCGGCAGGAGCCATAGGAGTTGTCCTAATTTATTTATGACCTGCGTGTCAACATAAACGTCATGTAATTACTTTACTTTATTGCTAACCGTTAGCTTTAGTAGTAGAAGTAATAGTTGGCGAGACAACTTCACGAAGACACGATGATGGAGATCATGGTGTCATGCCGGTGACGATGATGATCATGGCGCCCCAAAGATGGAGATCAAAAGGAGCAAAATGATATTGGCCATATCATGTCATTTTTTATTGCATGTGATGTTTATCATGTTTTTACATCTTATTTGCTTAAGAACGACAATAGCTTAAATAAGATGATCCCTCGCAATAATTTCAAGAAAGTGTTCCCCCTAACTGTGCACCGTTGCGAAGGTTCGTTGTTTCGAAGCACCACGTGATGATCGGGTGTGATAGATTCTAATGTTCGAATACAACGGGTGTAAGCCAGATTTACACATGCAATACACTTAGGTTGACTTGACGAGCCTAGCATGTACAGACATGGCCTCGGAACACGGAAGACCGAAAGGTCGAACATGAGTCGTATAGAAGATACGACCAACATGAGGATGTTCACCGATGATGACTAGTCCGTCTCACGCGATGATCGGACACGGCCTAGTTGACTCGGATCATGTATCACTTAGATGACTAAAGGGATGTCTGTCTGAGTGGGAGTTCATTGAATAATTTGATTATATGAACTTAATTATCATGAACATAGTCAAAAGGTCTTTGCAAATTATGTCTTAGCTCACACTTTGGTTCTACTGTTTTAGATATGTTCCTAGAGAAAATTTAGTTGAGAGTTGACAGTAGCAATTATGCGGACTGGGTTCGTGAACTGAGGATTGTCCTCATTGCTGCACAGAAGGGTTATGTCCTTAATGCACCGCTCAGTATGTTGAACCTCGAGCATCGTCTGTAGATGTTGGGAAACATCTGACATACACGTTTTGATGACTACGTGATAATTCAGTACATAATACTAACGGTTGAGAATTGTGGCACCAAAGGCGTTTTTGAAACGTCGCAGAACATATGAGATGTTCCAAAGACTGAAATTGGAATTTCAGACTAGTGCCCACATCAAGAGGTATGAGACCTCTGACAAGTTTCTTAAGCCTGCAAACTAAGGGAGAAAAACTCAATCGTTGAGCATGTGCTCAGATTGTCTGAGTACTGCAATCGCTTGAATCGAGTGGGAGTTAATCTTCCAGATGAGATAGTGATGGTTCTCCATAGTCACTGCCACCAAGCTATTGGAGCTTCATGATGAACTATAACATATCAGGGATAGACATGATGATCCTTGAGTAACTCGCGATGTTTGACACCGCAAAAGTAGAAATCAAGTAGGAGCATCAATTATTGATGGTTAAACCACTAGTTTCAAGAAGGGCAAGGGAAAGAAGGGATACTTCATGAGACGGCAAATCAGTTGCTGCTCTAGTGAAGAAACCCAAGGTTGAACCAAACCCGAGACTAAGTGCTTCTATAATGAGGGGAACGGTCACTAAAGCAGAACTACCCTAGATACTTGGTAGATGAGAAGGTTGGCAAGGTCGACAAAAGTATTTTGGATATACGTCATATTATTGTGTACTTTACTAGTACTCCTAGTAGCACCAGGGTAATAAATACCGGTTCGGTTGCTAAGCGTTAGTAACTCGAAATAAAAGGCTGCGGAGACTGGCTAAAGATGAGATGACGATATGTGTTGGAAGTGTTTCCAAGGTTGATGTGATCAAACATCGCACGCTCCCTCTACCATCGGGGTTGGTGTTAAACCGAAATAATTGTTATTTGGTGTTTGCATTGAGCATAGACATGATTGGATTATGTTTATCGCCACACGGTTATTCATTTAAGGAGAATAATTGTTACTCTGTTTATTTGAATAATACCTTCAATGGTCTTGCACCTAAAATGAATGGTTTATTGAATCTCGATCGTAGTGATACACATGTTCATGCCAAAAGATATAAGATAGTAATGATAGTACCACGTACTTGTGGCACTGCCATTTGAGTCATGTTGGTATAAAACGCATGAAGAAGCTCCATGTTGATGGATCTTTGGACTCATTCGTTTTGAAAAGATTGAGACATGCGAACCATGTCTATTGGTAGATATGCATGAAGAAACTCCATGTAGATGGATCATTTGGACTCACTTGATTTTGAATCACTTGAGACATGCGAATCATACCACATGGGCAAGATGACTGAAAGGCCTCGTTTTCAGTAAGATGGAACAAGAAAGCAACTTGTTGGAAGTAATACATTTTGATGTGTGAAGTCCAATGAGTGCTGAGGCACGTAGTGGATATCATTATGTTCTTACTTCATAGATGATTTGAGTAGATGCTGAGTATATTTACTTGATGAAACACAAGTCTGAATTATTGAAAGGTTTAAGTAATTTCAGAGTGAAGTTGAAGATCGTCATGACAAGATGATAAAATGTATATGAGATGATCATAGAGATGAATATCTAAGTTACGAGTTTGGCACACAATTAAGAAATTGTGGAAATTGTTTCACAACTAATACCGCTTGGACCACCATAGTGTGATGGTGTGTCTGAACATCACAACTGCACCCTATTGGATATGGTGCATACCATGATGTCTCTTATCGAATTACCACTATTGTTTATGGGTTAGGCATTAGAGACAACCGCACTCACTTTAAATAGGGCACCACACAATTCCATTGAGACGACACCGTATGAACTATGGTTTAGAGAAACCTAAGCTGTCGTTTCTCAAAAGTTTGGGGCTGCAACGCTTATGTGAAAAAGTTTCAGGATGATAAGCTCGAACCCACAGCGGATAAATGCATCTTCATAGAATACCCAAAAATAGTTGGATATACCTCCTATTTCAGATCCGGAAGCAAAAGTGATTGTTTCTAGAAACGGGTCATTTCTTGAGGAAAAGTTTCTCTCGAAAGAATTGAGTGGGAGGATGGTGAAGACTTGATGAGGTTATTGAACCATCACTTCAACTGGTGTGTAGCAGGGCACATGAAGTTGTTCCTGTGGCACCTACACCAATTGAAGTGGAAGCTTATGATAGTGATCATGAAACTTCGGATCAAGTCACTACCAAACCTCATAGGTCGACAAGGATGTGTACTACTTCAGAGTGGTACGTAATCCTGTCTTGGAAGTTATGTTGCTAGACAACAATGAACTTACGAGCTATGGAGAAGCGATGGTGGGCTCGGATTCCGACGAATGGCTCAAGGCCATAAAATCCGAGAGAGGATCCATGTATAAAACAAAGTATAGACTTTGAAAGAACTACTTGATGGTCGTAAGGCTGTTAGGTGCAGATGGATTTTAAAAGGAAGACATACAATGATGGTAAGTGTCACCATTAAGAAAGCTTGACTTGTCGTTAAGATGTATCCCGACAAGTTCAAGGAGTTGACTACGATGACACTTTCTCACCCGTAGCGATGCTAAGAGTCTGTTGGAATTATGTTAGCAGTTACTGCATTATTTATGAAATCTTGCAGATAGGATGTCAAAACATTGTTTCCTCGACATTTTTCTTGAGGAAAGTTTGTATGTGATACAACCACAAGGTTTTGTCAATCCTGAAAGATGCTGCCAAGTATGCAAAGCTCCAGCAATCCTTCTAAGGACTGGAGTAAGCATCTCGGAGTTGGAATGTACGCTTTGATGAGATGATCAAAGATTTTGGGTTTATACAAAGTTTATGAGAAACGTGTATTTCCAAAGAAGTGAGTGGGAGCACTATAGAATTTTTGATGAGTATATGTTGTTAACACATTGTTGAACAAAAATGATGTAGAATTTTTGGAAAGCATGCAGGGTTATTTGAAAAGTGTTTTTCAATGGAAAACCTGGATTAAGCTACTTGAACATTGAGCATCAAGATCTATAAGGATAGATCAAAACGCTTAATAGTACTTTCAAATGAATACATACCGTGACAAGATTTCGAAGGAGTTCAAAATAGATCAGCAAAGAAGGAGTTCTTGGCTGTGTTACAAGGTGTGAGTATTGAGTAAGACTGAAGACCTGACCATGACAGAAGAGAGAGAAAGGACGAAGGTCGTCCCCTATGCTTTAGACGTTGGATCTATAGTATGCTATGCTGTGTACCGCACCTAAAGTGTGCCTTGCCATGAGTCAGTCAAGGGGTACAAGAGTGATCCAGGAATGGATCATATGACAGCGGTCGAACTTATCCTTAGTAACTAGTGGACTAAGGAATTTTCTCGATTATGGAGGTGGTAAAAGAGTTTGTCGTAAAGGGTTACGTCGATGCAAACTTTGACACTAATCCGGATGACTCCGAGGAGTAAATCGGATTCCTATAGTAGAGCAGTTATTTGGAATAGCTCCAAGTAGCGCATGGTAGCTGCATCTACAAGATGACATAGAGATTTGTAAAGCACACATGGATCTGAAAGGTTCAGGCCCATTGACTGATAAACCTCTCTCACAAGCAAGATATGAACATACCCCATGGGTGTTGGATTCATTACAATCACATAGTGATGTGAACTAGATTATTGACTCTAGTGCAAGTGGGAGACTGTTGGAAATATGCCCTAGAGGCAATAATAAAATGGTTATTATTGTATTTCCTTGTTCATGATAATTGTCTATTGTTCATGCTATAATTGTATTAACCGGAAACCGTAATACATGTGTGAATACATAGACCACAACATGTCCCTAGTAAGCCTCTAGTTGACTAGCTCGTTGATCAATAGATGGTCATGGTTTCTAGACCATGGACATTGGATGTCATTGATAACGGGATCACATCATTAGGAGAATGATGTGATGGACAAGACCCAGTCCTGAGCCTAGCACATGATCGTATAGTTCGTTTGCTAAAGCTTTTCTAATGTCAAGTATCATTTCCTTAGACCATGAGATTGTGCAACTCCCGGATACCGTAGGAATGCTTTGGGTGTACCAAACGTCACAACGTAACTGGGTGGCTATAAAGGTGCACTTCGGGTATCTCCGAAAGTGTCTGTTGGGTTGGCATGAATCGAGACTGGGATTTGTCACTCCGTGTAAACGGAGAGGTATCTCTGGGCCCACTCGGTAGGACATCATCATAATGTGCACAATGTGACCAAGGAGTTGATCACTAGATGATGTGTTACGGAATGAGTAAAGAGACTTGCCGGTAACGAGATTGAACAAGGTATCGGGATACCGACGATCGAATCTCGGGCAAGTACTATACCGGTAGACAAAGGGAATTGTATATGAGATTGACTGAATCCTTGACATCGTGGTTCATCCGATGAGATCATCGTGGAACATGTGGGAGCCAACATGGGTATCCAGATCCCGCTGTTGGTTATTGACAAGAGAGATGTCTCGGTCATGTCTGCATTATTCCCGAGCCCGTAGGGTCTACACACTTAAGGTTCGATGACGCTAGGGTTATAGGGAAAGTATGTACGCGGTTACCGAATGTTGTTCGGAGTCCCGGATGAGATCCCGGACGTCACGAGGAGTTCCGAAATTGTCCAGAGGTGAAGATTGATATATTGGACGAAGGGTTTTGGAGTCCGGAAGTGTTCCGGAGGTACCGGGTGATGACCAGCATGACCGAAAGGTGTTTCGGGAGCCCCGGCAAGTGTTGGGGGGCTTCATGGGACAAGGGAAGGGGGCAAACCAGCCCACTAAGGGGCTGTGCGCCCCCCTCACCTATTACCACGTGACCAGGGGGTTTGGGGCACCCCATCTAGGGTTCCCACCTCCTGGCTTGGGGGCCAAGTCACCCAAGGGGGAGATCCCATCTGCCCTGGCCGCCGCCCCCCCTTGGGAAAACCCTAGGGCGCATCCCCTTTCCCTTGCCCCTATATATAGTGGAGGTTTTGGGGCTGCACAACACACACGCAACCCTACCTCTCTCCTCGTCTCTCGTAGTGCTTGGCGAAGCCCTGCTGGAGTACCGCGCTCCTCCACCACTACCATGCCGTCGTGCTGCTGCTGGATGGAGTCTTCCCCAACCTCTACCTCTCTCCTTGCTGGATCAAGGCATGGGAGACGTCACCGGGCTGCACGTGTGTTGAACGCGGAGGCACCGTTGTTCGGCGCTTAGATCGGAATCGACCGCGATCTGAATCGCTACGAGTATGACTACCTCACCCGCGTTCTAGTAACGCTTCCGCTTAGCGATCTACAAGGGTATGTAGATGCACTCCCCTTCCCCTCGTTGCTAGATTACTCCATAGATTGATCTTGGTGATGGGTAGAAAATTTTAAATTTCTGCTACGATCCCCAACAATACCCGCCGCGAGCCTCAACACTCATCGGACTGCATACATCAGTATTATTATTTCCAACAAGTCTATTGCTTGCTCCATTGTTTCGGAGAACGGAGCCTTAGTCATCTTG
The DNA here is from genome assembly GCF_002162155.2 of Triticum dicoccoides. Classification (NCBI taxonomy): domain Eukaryota; kingdom Viridiplantae; phylum Streptophyta; class Magnoliopsida; order Poales; family Poaceae; genus Triticum; species Triticum dicoccoides. The sequence goes on along the minus strand of NC_041392.1, from coordinate 484,664,175 downwards.
CCCATGAGTCATGGTTCGCAAGCATCAACTGATTCATAATCAAGTGATTCCAAAAGCCCATCAGCATGGATTTTCTTCATGCGCTTTACACCAATATGACCTAAACGACAATGCCACAAATAAGTTGCACTATCATTATTAACTTTGCATCTTTTGGCTTCAATATTATGAATATGTGTATCACTATGATCGAGATTCAATAAACCATTCACCTTTGGTGTATGACCATTGAAGGTTTTATTCATATAAATAGAACAACAATTATTCTCTGACTTTAAATGAATAACCGTATTGCAATAAACATGATCAAATCATATTCATGCTTAACACAAACACCAAATAACATTTATTTAGGTTCAACACTAATCCCGAAAGTATAGGGAGTGTGCGGTCATGATCATATCAATCTTGGAATCACTTCCAACACACATCGTCACTTCACCCTTAACTAGTCTCTGTTTATTCTGCAACTCCTGTTTCGAGTTACTAATCTCATCAACTGAACTAGTATCAAATACTGAGGGGTTGCTATAAACACTAGTAAAGTACACAATAATAACATGTATATCAAATATACCTTTGTTCACTTTGCCATCCTTCTTATCTGCCAAATACTTGGGGCAGTTCTACTTCTAGTGACCAGTCCCTTTGCAGTAGAAGCACTTAGTCTCAGGCTTAGGTCTAGACTTGGGCTTCTTCACTTGAGCAACAACTTGCTTGCCATTCTTCTTGAAGTTTCCCTTCTTCCCTCTGCCCTTTTCTTGAAACTGGTGGTCTTGTCAACCATCAACACTTGATGCTTTTCTTGATTTCTACCTTCGTCGATTTTAGCATCACGAAGAGCTTGGGAATCGTTTCCGTTATCCCTTGCATATTATAGTTCATCACGAAGTTCCAGTAACTTGGTGATAGTGACTAGAGAACTCTGTCAATCACTATCTTATCTGGAAGATTAACTCCCACTTGATTCAAGTGATTGTAGTACTCAGACATTCTAAGCACATGCTCACTAGCTGAGCTATTCTCCTCCATCTTGTAGGCAAAGTGCTTGTCAAAGGTCTCATACCTTTCAACATGGGCATGAGTCTAAAATACTAATTTCAACTCTTGGAACATCTCATATGCTCCGTGGTGTTCAAAGCGTCTTTGAAGCCCCAATTCTAAGCCGTAAAGCATGATGCACTAAACTATCAAGTAGTCATCATATCGAGCTCGCCAAACGTTCATAACGTCTGCATCTGCTCCTGCAATCAGTCTGTCACCTAGCGGTGCATCAAGGACATAATTCTTCTGTGCAGCAATGAGGATAATCCTCAGATCACGGATCCAATCCGCATCATTTCTACTAACATCTTTCAACTTAGTTTTTCTCTAGGAACATATCAAAATAAACGGGGAGCTACATCATGAGCTATTGATCTACAACATGGTTATGCAAATACTATCAGGACTAATTTCATGATAAATTAAAGTTCAATTAATCATATTACTTAATAACTCCCACTTAGATAGACATCCCTCTAGTCATCTAAATGATCACGTGATCCAAATCAACTAAACCATGTCCGATCATCACGTGAGATGGAGTAGTTTTCAATGGTGAACATCACTATGTTGATCATATCTACTATATGATTCACGCTCGACCTTTCGGTCTCTAGTGTTCCGAGGCCATATCTGCATATGCTAGGCTCGTCAAGTTTAACCCGAGTATTCCGCGTGTGCAAAACTGGCTTGCACCCGTTGTATGTGAACGTAGAGCTTATCACACCCTATCATCATGTGGTGTCTTGGCACAACGAACTGTCGCAACGGTGCATACTCAGGGAGAACACTTATACCTTGAAATTTAGCGAGAGATCATCTTATAATGCTACCGCCGAACTAAGCAAAATAAGATGCATAAAGGATAAACATCACATGCAATCAAAATATGTGACATGATATGGCCATGATCATCTTGCGCCTTTGATCTCCATCTCCAAAGTACCGTCATGATCTCTATCGTCACTGGCATGACACCATGATCTCCATCATCTTGATCTCTATCAATGTGTCATCACATGGTCGTCTCGCCAACTATTGCTATCGCATAGCAATAAAGTAAAGCAATTACATGGCACTTGCATCTTATGCAATAAAGAGACAACCATAAGGCTTCTGCCAGTTGCCGATAACTTTAACAAAACATGATCATCTCATACAACAATTTATATCTCATCACATCTTGACCATATCACATCACAACATGCCCTGCAAAAACAAGTTAGACATCCTCTACTTTGTTGTTGCAAGTTTTACGTGTCTGCTACGGGCTGAGCAAGAACCGTTCTTACCTACGCATCAAAAACCACAACGCGGTATAGTGATTGCTTTTTGACCTTCAGAAAGAACCCTGTTCATTGAATCCGATTCAACTAAAGGTGGAGAAACAGACACCCACTAGCCACCTGTGTGTGAAGCACGCTGGTAGAACCAGTCTCGTGTAAGCGTACGCGTAATGTCGGTCTGGGCCGGTTCATCCAACAATGCCGCTGAATCAAGAATCAATTAGTGACGGCAAGCAATATGTATATACCCACGCCCACTACTCCTTTGTGTTCTACTCGTGCATATAACATCTAGGCATAAACCTGGCTCGGATGCCACTATTGGGGAACGCAGTAATTTCAAAAATTACCTACGCACACACAAGATCATGGTGATGCATAGCAACGAGAGGGGAGAGTGTCGTCCACGTACCCTTGTAGACTGTAAGCAGAAGCATTATGAGAACGCGGTTGATGTAGTCGTACATCTTCACGATCCGACTGATCCAAGTACCGAACGCACGTCACCTCCGAGTTCAGCACACGTTCAGCTTGGTGACGTCCCACGAACTCCGATCCAGCAGAGCTTCGAGGGAGAGTTTCGTCATCACGACGGTGTCATGACGGTGATGATGATGCTACCAACGCAGGGCTTCACCTAAGCACCACTACGATATGACCGAGGTGGATTATGGTGAAGGGGGGCACCGCACACGGCTAAAAGATCAATTGATCAACTTGTGTGTCCATGGGGTGCCCCTCTCCCCGTATATAAAGGAGTGGAGGAGGGGAAGGGCCGACCCTCTACTATGGCGCCCCCTAGGGAGTCCTACTCCCACCGGGAGTAGGATCCCCCCTTCCATGTAGTAGGAGTAGGAGAGAAGGAAAGGGAAAAGAGAAGAGAAGGAAGGAGGGGGCGCCACCCCACCCCCTAGTCCAATTCGGACTAGGCCTTGGGGGGCGCGCAACCTCCCAGCTCTCTTTTCCCTAAAGCCCAATAAGGCCCATATACTCCCCGGCGAATTCCCGTAACTCTCCGGTACTCCGATAAATACCCGAACCACTCAGAACCTTTCCGATGTCCGAATATAGCCTTACAATATATTGATCTTTACGTCTCGAACATTTCGAGACTCCTCGTCATGTCCCTGATCTCATACGGGACTCTGAACAACCTTCGGTACATCAAAACACATAAACTCATAATACCGATCGTCATCGAACGTTAAGCGTGCGGACCCAACGGGTTCGAGAACTATGTAAACATGACTAAGACTCATCTCTGGTCAATAACCAATAGCGGAACCTGGATGCTCATATTGGCTCCTACATATTCTACGAAGATCTTTATGGGTCAAACCGCATAACGGTATACGTTGTTCCCTTTGCCATCGGTATGTTACTTGCCCGAGATTCGATCGTCGGTATCTCAATACCTAGTTCAATCCCGTTACCAGCAAGTCTCTTTACTCGTTCCGTAATGCATCATCCCGCAACTAACTCATTAGTCACATTGCTTGCAAGGCTTATAGTTATGCCCAGAGATACCTCTCCAACAATCGGAGTGACAAATCCTAATCTCGATCTATGCCAACTCAACAAGTACCATCGAAGACACCTGTAGAGCACCTTTATAATCACCCAGTTATGTTGTGACGTTTGGTAGCACACAAAGTGTTCCTCCGGTATTCGGGAGTTGCATAATCTCAGTCATAGGAACATGTATAAGTCATGAAGAAAGCAATAGCAACAAACTAAACGATCATCGTGCTAAGCTAACAGAATGGGTCAAGTCAATCACATCATTCTCTAATGATGTGATCCCGTTAATCAAATGACAACTCATGTCTATGGCTAGGAAACTTAACCATCTTTGATTCGATGAGCCAGTCAAGTAGAGGCATACTAGTGACACTCTGTTTGTCTATGTATTCACACATGTACTAAGTTTCCGATTAATACAACTCTAGCATGAATAATAAACGTTTATCATGATATAAGGAAATAAATAATAACTTTATTATTTCCTCTAGGGCATATTTTCTTCACGTATAGCATAATCCTACCCAGCGATCCTCTCCTCGTCTCCCTGTGAGAGAGTGATCATCGGCTTGTATCTGGCACTTGAAAGGGTGTGTTTTATTAAGTATTCGGTTCTAGCTGTCATAAGGTCTAGGCACAACTCCGGGTCGTCCTTTTACAGAGGGACACAACTATTCGAATAGATAAACTTCCCTGCAGGGGTGCACCACATTACCCAACACGCTCGATCCCTCTGGCCGGACACACTTTCCTCGGTCATGCCCGACCTTGGAAGATCAAACACGTCGCAGCCCCACCTAGGCACAATAGAGAGGTCAGCACACTAGTCTAAATCCTAAGCGCGCAGGGGTTTGGGCCCATCGCCCATTGCACACCTGCACATTGCGTGGGCGTCCAGAAGTAGACCTAGCCTCCCTAATACAAGAGCAGGCATTCCAGTCCAATCTGACGCGTGCTGCTCAGTTGCTGATGTCAAGAAGGCTTCGGCTGATACCACGACGTCGAGTGCCCATAACTGTTCCCGCGTAGTTGGTTAGTGCGTATAGGCCAGTGGCCAGACTCAGATCAAATACCAAGATCTCATTAAGCGTGTTAATTGAAGTATCCGTGGACGCTGACCAGGGCCATGCCCAACTCTCACCTAGGTGGTCTCAACCTGCCATGTTGCTCCGCCACAAAGATCCACCTAGAGGGCCGTCGGGACAAAGGACCTTTCAGCCCCCCAATCCGTGAATCACTCGCGGGTACTCTACGAGCCGACCTGTCTTTAGTCACCACATGTATCATATATTATGTATATAAGTATATACCCGTGATCACCTCTCGAGTGATCACGGCCCGGTAGTATAGCATGGCAGACGGACAAGAATGTAGGTCCATTGATGGAATACTAGCATCCTATACTAAGTATTTAGGATTGCAAGTAAGGTATCAAAAACTTTAGTAACAATGACAGGCTATGCAACATAATAGGATTAACTGAAAACAGTAACATGCTACACTACTCTAATGCAAGCAGTAGAGGCAAGGAATAGGCGATATCTAGTGATCAAGGGGAGGGGGGGCTTGCCTGGTTGCTCTGGCAAGAAGGAGGGGTCGTCAACACCGTAGCCGAACTGGGTCGCCGGCAGTCTCGGGGTCTACCGGAAAGAAGTAACGGAGGGGAAACACAATAAATAAAAGAGCAACCAAAGCATCACAAACCATAACATGGCAATACACGGTGCTAGGGGTGACCTAACGCGGTAGTAAGCGATACTGGTGAAGGGGGGAAACATCAGGAAAATTATTCCTGGTGTTTGATGTTTTTGGACAAACGGACCGGAGGGGGATTGCTACATGTTCGCTATGCTAGGGACAGGTGGACGACGAATGGACTGCATATTCAAATTTGTCTCATCATTTTAAGCAACTTTCATGTACAAAGTATTTTCATCCGAGCTACGGATTATTTTATATTAATTTTTAAAGGTTTAATTCATTTTTAGAATTAACATAATTAATTAAATCGAAAATTATTTTATGACATCAGCATGACGTGAGCGATCAAAGTTGACCATTAACCAGTCAAACTAACATGTGGGTCCGTTAGTCATTGACTGTTATCCTAATTAACAGTTTTAATTAGTTTAGTTAGCTAATTAGATTAACTAACATAGGTTAATTAAGTTAATTAATTGTCCTAATTAATTAATTAATTACTATAGTAGAATTCATTTTTTTCATTTCTAGGGGCTAGGGCCCGTTTTTCATTGGCCTAGAGGTCATAGCGGGCGCGGGCAAACGGGCAGCGATGCGGGCGCCCGAACGGGCGCGTGCCCGTGAGGAAGCTGCGGCCAGTGGGCAAAGGGGCGGGCGCACGGTGGCCATGGCCGCGGTTGGAGCAGCGGCGCAGCGGGGCTAGGCGGGGCAACGCAGTGGAGCACGCGCGCGGGACGAGCACCAGCACCCACGGGCGCGCGAGGGCAAGGCGAGCTTCCAGGGGCGGTGAAGCGGGAGATAACGGGGTAAGGACACGGCCGGCATGCAGGTGATGCGGCGCGGGGCACGGCCAGCATGCAGGTGACACGGCACGGGGCACGGCCTGGACGCGGCCGACAAGCAGAGCGGCGGGCCTGCGCGAGCATGCTCGCGGTGGGGCAGCAACAAAGAGCAGCGACAACACGACTAGGTGCTCGCGGGGGCGCGCCTGGGTGCGGCGGACGGCGCGGTGGAGTCGAGGCATGAGCGCATAGCAGGCGTGGCGACTGCGACTGCGGAGCGCGGCCGGTGTGCGGCGGGTGGGGCGTGTAGGCGCGTGAGTGCGGGCGCGAGGTGCGGTGCACACGGTTAGGGACGACGCGAGCGCGGACGGTTAGAGGGGGATGGGAGGAGACGGGCGGAGCTCACGTGCATCGTGAGAAGAGGGCGGCGAGGCACGAGGGAGGCCGGTAGGGAGGAGATGATGACGGGGCGATCCGGCAGGGAAGCGGCGCCGGCGAGGTAGAGGAGGGGCGACAGGCGGCGGTGCCTGGGGCGATGGGGTCGGGCAGTTTGCGTCTGGTTGGGG
>NC_041392.1:484600751-484656899 GCF_002162155.2 Triticum dicoccoides | reverse complement strand
CCAACGTATCTATAATTTTTTATTGTTCCATGCTATTATATTATCTGTTTTGGATGTTTAATGGGCTTTAATATGTTCTTTTATATTATTTTGGGGACTAACCTATTAACCGGAGGCCCAGTGCCAGTTTCTGTTTTTTGCCAATTTTAGAGTTTCGCAGAAAAGGAGTACCAAATGGAATGAAACCTTCGAGATGATCTTTCTTGGACCGAAAGCAATCCAGAAGACTTGGAGTTGAAGTTTGGAACTCCGCGAGGCGGCCATGAGGCAAGAGGGCACGCCCCCACCCTCGTGGGCCCCTCGTAGCTCCACCGACATACTTCTTTCGCCTATATATACTCTTATACCCTAGATCGACCGCAGAGAGCCACAAAACCGCTTTTCCACCGCCGCAGCCTTCTATACCCGTGAGATCCCATCTTGGGGCCTTTTCCGGCGATCTGCCGGAGGGGGAATCGATAACGGAGGGCTTCTACATCAACACCATAGCCCCTCCGATGAAGCGTGAGTAGTTTACCACAGATCTTCGGGTCCATAGTTATTAGCTATATGGCTTCTTCTCTCTCTTTGATTCTCAATACAAAGTTCTCCTCGATGTTCTTCGAGATCTATTTGATGTAATACTCTTTTACGGTGTGTTTGCCGAGATCCGATCAATTGTGGGTTTATGAACAAGATTATCTATGAATATTATTTGGTTCTTCTCTGAATTCTTATATGCATGATTTGATATCTTTGCAAGTATCTTCGAATTATCGATTTAGTTTGGCCTACTAGATTGATCTTTCTTGCAATGGGAGAAGTGCTTAGCTTTGGGTTCAATCTTGCGATGTCCTTTCCCAGTAACAGTAGGGGCAGCAAGGCACATATTGTATTGTTTCCATCGAGGCTAAAAACATGGGGTTTATATCATATTGTTTGAGTTTATCCCTCTACATCATGTCATCTTGCTTAATGTGTTACTCTGTTCTTATGAACTTAATACTCTAGATGCATGCTGGATAGCGGTCGATGTGGGGAGTAATAGTAGTAGATGCAGAATCGTTTCGATCTACTTGACATGGATGTGATGCCTATATTCATGATCATTGCCTTAGATATCTTCATAAGTATGCGCTTTTGTATCAATTGCTCGGCAGTAATTTGTTCACCCACCATAATACATGCTATCTAGAGAGAAGCCACTAGTGAAACCTGTGGCCCCCGGGTCTCTTTCTTATTATATTGCATCTCTTTTATTTACATCGCATCTCGTTTACTATTTTGCAATCTTTACTTTCCAATCTATACAACAAAAATACCAAAAATATTTATTTTACTATCTTTATTAGATCTCACTTTTGCGAGTGACCATGAAGGGATTGACAACCCCTTTATCGCGTTGGTTGCAATGTTCTTGATTGTTTGTGCAGGTACTAGGTGACTTGTGCACTGTATCCTACTGGATTGATACCTTGGTTGTCAAAAATGAGGGAAATACTTACGCTACTTTGCTGCATCACCCTTTCCTCTCCAAGGGAAAACCAACACATGCTCAAGAGGTAGCAGGGGGTCCTTTATGTTTTGCTTTGCTTTGTTTTATTTCTTTTCTTTTTATTTATTCTTTCCCGTTTTATTTTAGTTGCATTTTATTTTAGTAAAATATACACTTAGTATCTAAATTAGTATTTCAACTTAGTCCACAGCCAAAAAGTATAGACCCCAAATAACTCAGTTTGACATTTTATTAATTATAAAAGGTATTTAAATAATTGTTTTTGCTACAGTTTTACTTAATATAGTGCACTTATATACTTTACAGAAGTGTGGTTTCTTCACCAATATTTAGTATGGAATATTTGCCACAACCCAAACATTTTTGTTTTATTGTTTGAAAACTTTTGTTGTCTGGTTTTACTTTAAAATTTGAAATTTGAACTGGGCTTCAAACTGACGCGAGTTTATCAACAATAACCGAGGTGATGTGGCATCATTAGCGGAGGTTCACTGTAGCTTAACTGGTTTCAAACTGACGCGAGTTTATCAACAGTAACCGAGGTGACATGGCATCATTAGCGGAGGTTCACTATAGCTTAACTATTCGGGCATCACAGCCATCTAGCTATCGCCTACAGACCCGTAGGTCTGTGGTAAATTACTCACGCATCATCGGAGGAGCACCAATGAGGATGATGAACCCCTCCGTGAACGTGTTCCCCTCTGGCAAGGTGCCGGAAAAGGGCTCTATATTGGATCTCATGGTTCTGGAACTTGCATCGGCTGGAATTGTGTTTTGTCGACTCCCCTAGGGTTTCTGAAATATTTGGGCATTTGTAGAGCTAAGAGGTGGTGGAAAGGACTCCCGTGGGCCCCACCACCCACCTGGGCGTGCGCTAGGGGCCTCTGGTGCGTCCTGGTGGGTTGTGGGCCCCACGAGCCTCCCCTTTGGCACGTCCTTGGCTCCCAAGTTGTCTTCTGAGCAGAAAACAATCTCCAAAAAGTTTCATGGCATTTGTACTTCGTTTGGTACCGATATTCTCTGATGTAAAAAACAAGCAAAAACAACAACTAGCACTGGGCACTATGTCAATAGGTTAGTCCCAAAACATGATATAAAGTTGTTGTAAAATGAATGTGAAACATCCAAGAATGATAATATAATAGCATGAAACAATAAAAAAATTATAGATACGTTGGAGAAGTATCAGTTGGCCACGCAAATACCCTAGCCGCGCGATGGGGCCGTCTGGAGGCCCCATGGCTCCTCCACCAACCTCCTTTGGCTATAAAATCTCATGTTTCCCCCAAAAAAATCATACAAAATCGCCGATGCTTTTTGCGACACGTGGGCCATCTCTATTCTTCCTCCATAGATTTGGTCTAGGGTCTGTTTTGGGCTCTAGAGAAGAGGGAGATTGGTTGTCGTCATCATCACCAACCCTTCTCCAACAACAATCTCATGATGCTTCCACTCATATGTGAGTAACTCCCATGTAGGCACATGGAGGTAGATGATAATTGGATGAGATTTCTTATGTAATAGATGTCAGATTTGTTAGGACTTGATGCCTAGTACCTACTATGTTCTGAGATCGATGTTGCTATGACTTTGCTATGCTTAATGCTTGACACTAGGGCCAGACTGCCATGATTTCATATCCGAACCCTTTATGTTTTGATATCCGAACAAGAATAAAACTAGAAGTACTTTGTAGGTATGAAGGGATAGGTTTGCAAGATACTAAAGAACATAAAAATAAAAAGTAGGTGCTGTTCTAATTAAAGTACAGTTAAATAAGTATAGTGAGTGCGGATTAGTAGTGGTAGGTTTTGCGGAGTTGTCCCTAAGCAATTGACTGCGTTACTAGACCGATAGCAAGTTCTTTATGTGGGAGAGGCCACTGCTATTATGTCGTCCCTTACTTGGAATTCTATGCACTTATGATTGGAACTATTAGCAAGCATCCGCAACTACTAACATTCATTAAGGTAAAACCCAACCATAACATTAAGATATATATTGGTCCCCCTTCAATCCCGTATGCATCAATTTCAATGTTAGAAAGAAGCTTCCGTCACTCTTGCCCTCCAATGCATAGTCCTATCATCATACAACTAACCCTATGGTGTGATCCACAAGCGCGCTCATATGACGGGCACCAAAGGATAGCAACATAACCACAAGCAAATGAAACCAATCATGGCAATTCACCAATTACCTGTAGGACAACAAAAATCTACTCAAGCATCATAGGATGGCAACACATCATTGTATAAAAATATGAAGCATAAAGCACCATGTTCAAGTAGAGGGTACAACAGGTTGAGGGAGAGTGGACCGCTATAGATAGGTGGGGGGAAAGGTGATGAAGATGTTGGTGAAGATGACAGAGTTGTTGGAGTAGATCGCCATCACACGATGATTGCTTCGGTGGCGTTCCGGCGCCACCGGGAGAGAGGGGGAGAGAGCCACCATCCTTCTTCTTCCTTGGCCTCCCCCTAGATGGGAGGAGATTTCCCCCTCTGGTCCATGGCCTCCATGGAGGTGGAGGGGCGAAAGCCCCTCCAAGATTGGATCTGTCTATCTATTCTCTTTTGTTTCGCGTTCCTATTTTCTGGCCGAAAATCGTTTCTTAAATATCTGGAGATCCGTAACTCCGATTGTGCTAAGATTTTAACATGATTTTTTTCCGGATATAAGATTCCTTACGCCCAAAGTAGAGCAGCAACCGCCTTACAAGGTGGCCACCACCCACCACCACGCACTTGGGCCCTGGGTCGCGCCCTGGTGTCGTGTGGAGGTCTTAGGCCTCCGTTTGCATTGATTCCACCTCCCAAAAATCTCATAATATTCCAAAATAATTCTCCATAATTTTTTATTGCATTTGGACTTCGTTTGATACGGATATTCTGTGAAACAAAAAACATGCAACAAATAGGAACTGACACTGGGCACCAAATCAATATGTTAGTCGCAAACATTGATATAAAATGTTGCCAAAAGTATATAAAAGTTATATAATATTTTCTTGAAACAATCAAAAATTATAGATACGATGGAGACGTATCAGATAACAATTGGGATATCAAAAGGATGACTTTACCTTGATGATTACATGTATTCATTGATTGTTAATGCTTTGATCCAGTTCTCTATTAAAAGGAGCACCTTAATTACCCTTAATTTCCATTAGGATCCCGCTAAAACGGGAGAGTAGGGTAAAAGATGTTGTGCAAGTTCTTACCGCAAGCACGTACAACTACACACGGAATACATGCCTACATATGATTGATAAATTGGACCTAGTTTGTTGTCGCTTTATGTTATGACTATTGCATAAGTGATCTTATCTAAACAACACCCATTATCTACTTCCATGCCTAGGCTTTCCATCATTATTGCTCTCTTTACAAGTACTACTGTTGTAGTCTCTTACTTTACTGCAATATCATTACTCCTATTGTTATTATCTCACTTTGCTACTAATAAATTGTACCAAGCAAGTTATCTATCCAGTTGTGGTTGAATTGACAACTTAACTGCTATGTTTTATAAATATTCTTTACCTCCTCTTGTCTCGAATCAATAAATTTGGCTTAAAGTATTTACCTCGAAGACTATTGCAATCCCCTACACTTGTGGGTCATCAATTGCTTGCAAGCAAAAGAAAACCACGCCATTTGAGTGGTCTTGTAGCACCATGTGAGTGCCCGCAGTGCCATCCACACCGACAGATCAATCAACATTTAAATTGCATCCTAATCCCTTACATATATGTTGGTAATTAACATCGGCATATCTTAAGGGACTAATTATCATCAAGTCTATTCATATTAAATCCCAAAAGATGTGACAAGGGAGATAAATGATGTCCCCTTAATTCTTCTACAATAGGTGTTGGCCAAGTCAAGAACCATTTTTGTTGTAGTAATCTGATCATAATAAGTTAATGATTATGTCACTAATATAAAAATAGGATCGAGGTGTTGGGAACGTTGCATGCAATTTCAAAAAAAATTCCTATGACCACGCAAGATCTATCTAGGAGATGCATAGCAACGAGAGGGGAGAGTGTGTCCACGTACCCTCGTAGAACGAAAGCGGACGCGTTAGATTAACACGGTTGATGTAGTCGAACGTCTTCACGATCCAATCGATCCAAGTACCGAACGTACGGCGCCCCGTGTTCAGCACACGTTCAGCTCGATGACGTCCCTCAAACTCTTGATCTAGTAGAGGGTCGAGGAAGAGTTCTGTCAGCACGACGGCATGGCGATGGTGATGGTGATGTGATCTGCGCAGGGCTTCGCCTAAGCACTACGACACTATGACTGGAGGAGTAAACTATGGGGGGGGGGGGCATCACACACGCCTAAGAGAAATCTTGGTGTGCCTTTGGGGTGCCCCGCCCCTGTATATAAAGGGGGGAGGAGGAGGCCGGCGGCTAGGAGGGGCGCGTGATACGTGTCCAACATATCTACTTTTTATCATGCTTTTCCTCTCGTGTTGGACTCTAATTTGCATGATTGAATGAAACTAACCTCGGACTGACGCTGTTTTTAGTAGAACTACCATGGTGTTGTTTTTGTGCATAAATAAAAGTTCTTAGAATGGAACGAAACTTTTTTAGGATTTTTTATACCAATAATAAGAATTTCTGGAGCCAAGACCAAGCGGAGAGGGGCCCCTGGGTGGGCACAACCCACCAGGGCGCGCCCAGGTGGGTTGTATCCACCTGGTGGCCCCGCTGATGACCCCCCTGATACTACAAATTCACATTATTCCAGAAAAAAACCAGGGAGAAAGAATTATCACGATCCACGAGATGGAGCCGTCGCCAAGCCCTGTTCTTCCTCGGGAGGGCAGATCTGGAGTCCGTTTGGGGCTCCGGAGAGGGGGTCTTCGATCTTCGTCATCACCAACCTATCTCCATCGCCAATTCCATGATGCTTCCCACTGGGAGTGAGTATTCCTTCGTAGGATCGCTGGTCGGTGAGGAGTTGGATGAGATTCATCATGTAATCGAGTTAGTTTTGTTAGGGCCTGATCCCTAGTACCCACTATGTTCTTAGATTGATGTTGCTATGACTTTGCCATGCTTAATGCTTGTCACTTTGGGCCCGGGTGCCATGATTTCAGATCTGAACCGTTTATGTTATCATCATTATATCCATGTTCTAGATCTGATCTTGCAAGTTATAGTCACCTACTACATGTTATGATCCGGCAACCCCGGAGTGAAAACAACCAGGCCCACTCTCGGTGATGACCGTAGTTTGAGGAGTTCATGTATTCGCTATGTATTAATGCTTTGTTTCGATTCTCTATTAAAAGGAGGAGTTAGTATCCCTTAGTTTCCAATATGGACCCCACTGCCACAGGAGGGTAGGACAAAAGATGGGATGCAAGTTCTTTTAATAAAGCATGTATGACTATTTACGGAATACATGCCTACATTATATCGATGAACTGGAGCTAGTGCCGTATCGCCCTAGGTTATAACTGTCTCATGATGAATATCATCCAACAAGTCACTGATCCAATGCCTATGAACTTTTCCATATTGTTTTTGCTAAGTTACTGCTGCTATCATCACTGTTACGTCTGCTACAAAATTATTGCTATCACTGTTACTATTACTATTGCTACTATCACTACTATCAAAACTATCAAACTACTTTGCTATTGATCACTTTGCTACAGATAATTAATCTCTAGGTGTGGTTGAATTGACAACTCAGCTGCTAATACCTTCAAATATTCTTTGGCTCCCCTTGTGTCGAATCTATAAATTCGGGTTGATTACTCCACCCTCGAAAATTGTGGCGATCCCTTATACTTGTGGGTTATCAAGACCTTTTTCTGGTGCTGTTGCCGGGGAGCATAGCTATATTTATTGAGTCACTTGGGATTATTATCATATTATCACTATGAAGAATCTGAAGGATCCAAAGACTAAGATTTATCCCTCTAAGACGAGGGGAGGTAAGGAACTACCATCCGGTTCTGCTTTAGACTCACCTTCATTTATGAATAAACTTGCAACACCACCACATGCTATTAATTCTGATATGTCGCAAGTTATTGATGATGCTACTTCTACTATGAATGATGATTATGATGATGCTAGTACCTTGCTTGATAATGATGATGTGCCACTTGGTGAATTTCTTGATAGACAAATTGCTATAGTAGTACAACATGATGTTGTTGAATCTGATGATGAGCTTGAAACTAAAACTCCTGAAACACCTACTAGAACTAGCCTTCCTAGATATGAGTTGCCTAAAATACCGGAAGGTTATGTTATGAGTGAAGAAGCAACTAGAGATATTCTTGCTTGTAATGATAGAGATGATCTAGAGAAATTACTACACAAGTATAAAGAAAAATCTCTGAACGCTAGAATGAAATGTGATCCTAAGTTTGCTACTTCACCTATCTGTATTGATGATAAGGATTATGAATTCTCTGTCGACCCAGAGTTAATTATTGTGGTTGAATCCGATCCTTTCCATGGTTATGAAACTGAAACTGTTGTGGCATATCTTACTAAGTTGAATGATATAGCCACCCTTTTTACACATGATGAGAAAACTCGTTATTACTTTATTCTCAAATTATTTCCTTTCTCATTAAAGGGTGATGCTAAATCTTGGTACAATACTCTTGCTCCTGGTTGTGTGCGTAGTCCCCAGGATATGGTTTATTACTTCTCTGAAAAAATATTTTCCTGCTCATATGAAACAAGCTGCCTTATAGGAAATATTTAACTTTGTGCAAACTAAAGAAGAGAGTCTCCCACAAGCTTGGGGGAGGCTTTGCCATTTACTTAATGCTTTGCCTAATCATCCTCTTAAGAAAAATGAAATACTTGATATCTTCTATAATGGACTAACCGATACTTCTAGGGACTTTCTAGATAGTTGTGCTGGTTGTGTTTCCAGGGAACAAACTATTGCTCAAGCTGAAGAATTATTGAATAACATATTGAAAAATTATGATAATTGGACTATTCCCGAACCACCGCCTAAACCCACTCCGAAGAAGAGGGGTACATTATATCTCAGTCCTGAAGATATGCAAGAGGCAAAGAAATCTATGAAGAAAAAAGGTATTAAAGCTGAGTGTTGGGGATATAGCTACCAGGTATGACCCACCCAGGAGGAGCCGGGTCAACCCCGATGGCGGGTTACAAAAGAAGCCCAATAATATTCAAGGTGATAATTTATTAAGACTTGTAGAAGGCCTAAGCCCAGAGGCGGCTTAAGGCCCAATATTGTAAACCACCGTATGTAAAGAAAGACTTGTAAAGAAAGGCATGTAAAAGAAGTCGCCGAGCCGGGCATGTTTTATGAGCCGGTCGGGACTCTGTAGGCCGCCAGGCGTCAACCCGTGTATATAAGGGGACGACCCGGCGGCGGCTTAGGACAAGAAACAACAACTCGAAGCCAGGCAAAGCGGATTCTCTCCCTGGTCATCAAAACCCCATCAATTCCAACACAACTAGACGTAGGCTTTTACCTTCATCATAAGGGGCCGAACTAGTATAAACCTCTCGTGTCCTTTGTCCCGATTAACCCCTTTAAGCTTCCTAGTTGCGATGGCCCTACGGCTAAGTCCTTTTGCTAGGACATCTTCTGTGACAATTCCACAAAAGTTTGTGCCCACCGTGGGGCCAGTGCACAGTGGATTTGAGTTCTTGAAGGGAAATTTCGAAGGGCTCAAGGGATACGCTGTGGGCCGGATGACCAAGAGTCATCACGGCAAGCTCTACATCAACGACGAAGGCTGGGGCCCCACGGCCGGCTCAATTGAGTACGGATACCGGGTCCCCTTTGGCGGAATCCATGTCTTCATCGGTCGGATCGGCGAGTCAGGCCCTAAGCCGAACGTCTGCACCAACCTCATCGAGACGGCTCAGCGCGCGAGATCCGCCCGGACTCAACCTCCCGTGAGGCACGCCTTCGTGGGTTGCATCTATGGAGGTGAACTCTCTAAAGGATCAATGGATGGTGGTGAGACGGCCATCTGTTCTGACGGCGAGTCATCCTCAGGCGAGACAGATTCTTTGTATCAGCTACAAGATGGCGTGCTTGGGGGCTGTTCCGATGGCAGCAGTATTCTCGGCCTCTCTGAGCCGCTGAATCGAGCCGGAGTTTTCATGGCTGGCACTCAACCCGGGCAGAACTCTACGGCTGCGGCAGCAATAACCACTGGGTCGGCAGCAGGCGGGTCAGGAGACCCCGCGCGCCCCCGGCTCAGCTGCTAATGGACCTCATGGATAAGTTGACGGCTTTGTTGACTGTTGTAGTGGAGCCGGCGGATAAGGCTCAGCATGACGTGGAGGTGGCACGACTACGCGGAGAGATGGCACAGGCCAAGGAAAATCTAGCAGCAGAAGAGGTCAGGATGGCCGCGGAGTGGGCGGCTTTGGATGCTCGTGCTCATCAGCTTCAAGCGGAGACTTTCTGGCTCTCGGTGGATCTAAACGCGTCAAACGAGGTGATGAGGAGAAGGCACCAGAAAACTCAGTCACGTCTGCCTCTGACTTACGACCCTAGGGATCTCTTCCACACACCCGGGGCTGGTCCAAGTAACCCGCTGGAGGCAAACCGAATCACAACACCTGGGGCTGGGACGCCGGTTCAACCGCGGGCCATGGAGCCACCCCATATGAGTACTGCTCCGCCTCATTACACACCAATACCACCGGGTCAATTTTCTAACCCTTTGGAGGATCTCATTGATGCGTCGGCTCGTTTGGTGGCTCTCCCGATGGAAGGCGATTGTCCAACAACAATTGAAACACGAAGGGTGAGCGAACTTCTTCAGACGGCTCTAGCGCAGCAGGATGCGTACTCTTACAGTCGAGACAGAATCCATTCAACCCCATGCCCAAGCCGGAGCCCGAGCTATAGTAGGCATATGGACTCAGCCGCTATGTCAAGCAATGCTCAATGCCGTAACCAACCGCGCAGGCATGAGTCGGCGTAGGGTGGAGCCCTTAACTTGGCGGATCAGGAGAGAATCCGTCAAGAGGCCGAGCGGGCGGTTCAACTGGTAGCTGAGCAGGCGGCTCATCAATTTTTTCGGGTTTATCCGGCAACCTCTGTTGAGGCAGGAGTGTCCATAAGAACATGAGGTGTCCCTTGCCTGGTGCCGGCTCTACATAATGAGCGCTTGCCAAAGGACTTTAAAGGGCCTCGTAAGGTGCCTAATTACACGGCCGACTTGCAGCCTGGGGCATGGATTGAAAGTTATGAGATGGCGATGGAGCTATTGGAGGTCAGCGATGCAAGAATGGCTAAGTATTTCACTATGATGTTGGACGGAACAGCTCGCACTTGGTTGAAAGGGTTGCCACCCAATTCCATCGGCTCATGGGCGGAGTTAAAAGTCCGGTTCATTCAGAACTTCAAGGACACATGTAAACAACCTATGTCAATCGTGGGCCTAACTAATTGTAAGCAAGAGGAAGGTGAGTCCACGACCCATTGGGTGCGCCGAG
The DNA here is from genome assembly GCF_002162155.2 of Triticum dicoccoides. Taxonomy (NCBI): domain Eukaryota; kingdom Viridiplantae; phylum Streptophyta; class Magnoliopsida; order Poales; family Poaceae; genus Triticum; species Triticum dicoccoides. Next base: position 484,645,908 of record NC_041392.1, on the reverse strand, counting down.
TCAAGGAGATAATACATTCATCTGATAAGATGGATGCCGGCTCTGCGGTCTTAATGTTGGAGAAAAATTGCCGTTTTGAACCTCTGAAACAGAAGCTGGGGCGGCTCAAGTGTGATTGTCATGACATGGGCCAGTTGATGGCGGCCCTGGTCAAATATGTTGATTCTGACAGTACCAAGGATCCCACGTCGGATGAAGAGAAGACAGGGAAGGGGAAGAAGAACGGCAACGGCAAGGGTCATCAGCATAACCCGACGAATCAAGGAGGTAATAAACGTAAGGCTGACGAGTTTGTGGCTAACACCAATGCACAGGGCAACAACCAACGGCGCAAGGGTAGGCCACCCCCTCAGTCAGGCGGGTCAGGTCCCACCCTCGAGCAACTACTGAATGAACCTTGTCCAAGACACGGCACCCGGGAGAAGCGAGCTACCCATCTATGGAAGGACTGTATGATCATGAAGGTATTTAAAAATTCCAACATGTTGGATGGTAGCAAAGGACCTGGAGGCGGTTCAGGCAGAGGCGACTTTCATGGCCCGAGCACCGGTTCAGGCAGAGGCGGTTTTCACAGTCAGGGCCATCCAGGTAACCAGGGTGGCTATAATCAGCAACCCAGCCAAAGTAATCAGCAGCAATAGTGCGGGTATCAGAGTAACCCAAAACAGTTGAATAGTGGGCAGTACCACGTATTTACCACTAGTTTGTGCAAGAGGGACCAGAAGCTTCATAAGAGGGCTGTCAATGCCGTTGATCCGGTGATTCCACGTTATTTGAGGTGGTCAGAACAGCATACTGTGTGGAGTAGGGAAGATCACCCTCCCCGGGTTGATAATCCGGGTCTGATATGTCTCCAACGTACCTATAATTTTTGATTGCTCCATGCTATATTATCTACTATTTTGGGTAATATTGGGCTTTATTATCCACTTTTATATTATTTTTGGGACTAACCTATTAACCGGAGGCATAGCCCAGATTTGCTGTTTTATGCCTATTTCAGTGTTTTCAAGAAAAGGAATATCAGACGGAGTCGAAACGGAACGAAATCATCTGGAGAAGTTATTTTTGGAAGGAAACACACCTGATGGACTTGGACCCCACGTCAGAAGATACGGGAGCTGCCCACGAGGGTGGGGGGCGCGCCCACCCCCCTAGGGCGCGCCCCCTGCCTCATGGGGCCCCCGTGGCTCCCCTGACGTACCTCCTGCACCCATATATTACCTACGTGACCTAAAACTTCCAGAACGCAACATAGATCGGGAGTTCCGCCGCCGGAAGCCTCCGTAGCCACCAAAAGTCAACCGGGACCCTGTTCCGGCACCCTGCCGGAGGGGGGAACCCTCACCGGTGGCCATCTTCATCATCCCGGTGCTCTCCATGACGAGGAGGGAGTAGTTCTCCCTCGGGGCTGAGGGTATGTACCAGTAGCTATGTGTTTGATCTCTCTCTCTCTCGTGTTCTTGAGGTGATACGATCTTGATGTATCGTGAGCTTTGCTATTATATTTGGATCCTATGATGTTTCTTCCCCCCTCTTCTCTCTTGTAATGAATCGAGTTTCCCCTTTGAAGTAATCTTATCGGATTGAGTCTTTAAAGACTTGGGAACACTTGATGTATGTCTTACCGTGGATATCTGTGGTGACAATGGGATACCACGTGCCACTTGATGTATGTTTTGGTGACCAACTTGCGGGTTTCGTGACATTGGGAACCTATGCATAGGGGTTGGCACACGTTTTCGTCGTGATTCTCCGGTAGAACTTTGGGGCACTCTTTGAGGTCCTTTGTGTTGGTTGAATAGATGAATCTGAGATTGTGTGATGCATATCGTATAATCATACCCACAGATACTTGAGGTGACATTGGAGTATCTAGGTGACATTAGGGTTTTGATTGAATTGTGTCTTAAGGTGTTATTCTAGTACGAACTCTAGGGCTGTTTGTGACACTTGTAGGAATAGCCCAGCGGATTGATTGGAAAGAATAACTTTGAGGTGGTTTCGTACCCTACCATAATCTCTTCGTTTGTTCTCCGCTATTAGTGACTTTGGAGTGACTCTTTGTTGCATGTTGAGGGATAGTTATGTGATCCAATTATGTTAGTATTGTTGAGGGAACTTACACTAGCGAAAGTATGAACCCTAGGCCTTGTTTCAACACATTGCAATACCGTTTACGCTCACTTTTATCACTTGCTACCTTGCTGTTTTTATAATTTTAGATTACAAAAACTATTATCTACCATCCATATTGCACTTTTATCACCATCTCTTCGTCGAACTAGTGCACCTATACAATTTACGATTGTATTGGGTGTGTTGGGGACACAAGAGACTCTTTGTTATTTGGTTGCAGGGTTGCTTGAGAGAGACCATCTTCATCCTACGCCTCCTACGGATTGATAAACCTTAGGTCATCCACTTGAGGGAAATTTGCTACTGTCCTACAAACCTCTGCACTTGGAGGCCCAACAACGTCTACAAGAAGAAGGTTGTGTAGTAGACATCAAGCTCTTTTCTGGCGCCGTTGCCAGGGAGGTGAGTGCTTGAAGGTATATCTTTAGATCTTGCAATCGAGTCTTTTAGTTTCTTGTTTTATCACTAGTTTAGTTTATAAAACAAAACTACAAAAAAAATGGAATTGAGTTTGTCTCATACGCTTCATCTTTTTAATATCTTTCGTGAGTATGATGGAAAGGATAATTGTGCTCAAGTGCTAGAAGAAGAGATCTCTAAAATGTTTGGCACTAAATATTTGAATGATGAGCATGATTGCAATGTCATTAGTACGAATTCTTTGAATATCCATGATGCTAATGATGATTGCACTAGTTATGATGAAAATACCTCCTATAAACATGTCAATTTTTGTGGAGTAGACTGGGTTTGCAAGTACACACCAAATAGGGAAGATAGATATTGCAAGAGGCATAAGTACTTAGAAACCAAATTGTTGCAAGAAGAGCTAGATGAATGTGCTGAAAATTTAAGATATCTTACCCATACTTGCGAACTTTGCAATGAACATGGCCATTTAAATATCAGATGCAAATTGTTTCATGACCGTATCGTGTCCAAAAATTGTGATGACTTGATTTCCCTTGCACATCATAATGAACTTAGTTTGCTCTTGGGTTATGAAGAATGAAACGTATAATTGAGGGTATTCCAAAATTTAATCTCGATAAACTTCTTGGTTTTGATCTAGAGAAGATTTATATGTATTGTGCGGTGAATTGCATTGAAAATCCTTATATTGCCAATTACATAAAGAAAAGAAAACAAATAGAAGATGAAGAGAATGCTAACGAAAGGGAAGATACTTCCCAATATTCTCCTATTATTTCTTATGATGAATCAGGTAACGAGGAGGAGCCTCCTATTCAACCAATCTCATTAATAAGGAGCTCCAAAAAGAGGATTGAACCCACACATGATGTGGTGAAGAAGAAGAAAAGAAAAAGGAAGAGAGGTAAAAAGGTACCTCTCCCAAATAAAGTTGCTCCTATTATTGTTGTGCCTCATGAAAATGAAGATGATACACTTGATGATGATCTCGCTATGCCTATTGCTTGTTGTGATGATTATGATTGGGAAGATAATGATACTTCTTATGATCTTGAAAATCTTTTTGGTACTTGCTTGGAAGAATATAATAATTGCTATACTATCGGTGCTATCTATACTATTAATGATGAGAGTGATTATGCTTATGATATGAAAAGGCCCAAGCTTGGGGAAGCTATTTTTGATGAGGATGACATATTTGAGAATATATTTGCTTCAATTAATATTTGTCCCAAGCTTGGGGAAGCTATGATTAATGAAGATAATATTTTTAGTCTCCCAAGTTTTGATATGCAAGTTTATAATGATGATAGCATGCCTCCTACTTATGATGATTATTGTGATGATACTTATGCTAAAGTAGTGATTATATTTATAAAACTTGTCATGATTATGATTACCCCTTCTCTGAACATTACTCCTTTAACGTGGAAACAATTTATAGTATTCAAGTTTCCTATGATACTCCCACTATTCCGAATAAGAAGAATTTTGCTTATGTGAAGAGTAATAAATTTTCTATGATTGTAGATCATGAAAAGAATGCTTTAGGTACTGGTTATATTGTTAAATTCATTCATGATGCTGCTGAAAATTATTATGAGGGAGGAATATATGCTTGTAGGAATTGCAATAATATCAGGTTTCCTCTCTATGTGCTGAAAGTTTTGAAGTTATGCTTGTTTTGCTTTCCTATGCAAGTTGATTCTTGTTCCCACAAGTTATTTGCTCACAAAATCCCTATGCATAGGAAGTGGGTTAGACTTAAATGTGCTAGTCATATTCTTCATGATGCTCTCTTTATGTTACGATTCTTATCTTTTATATGAGCATCATTGAAATCATCGTGCCTAGCTAGGGGCGTTAACAATAGCGCTTGTTGGGAGGCAACCCAAATTTATTTTTGTTCCTGTTTAGTAATAAATAATTCATCTAGCCTCTGTTTATATGTGGTTTTATGCTTTTAATTAGTGTTTGTGCCTAGTAGAACCTTTGGGAAGACTTGGGGAAAGTCTTGTTGATCATGCTGTAAAAAACAGAAACTTTAGCGCTCACGAGAATTGCTGCCATTTTTATTTGGAGAGTGATATTTAGTTAATTATTTTTTCAGATGATTAATATATAAATTCTTCAGGTCCAGAAATTTATTTTAGAATTTTATGAGTTCCATAAGTATACGTTTGATTCAGATTACTACAGACTGTTCTGTTTTTGACAGATTCTGTTTTTCATGTATTGTTTACTTATTTTGATGAATCTATTGCTAGTAAAATAGTTTATAAACCATAGAGAAGTTGTAATACAGTAGGTTTAAAACCAATATAAATAAAGAATGAGTTCATTACAGTACCTTGAAGTGGTGTTTTGTTTTCTTTCGCTAACGGAGCTTACGAGTTTTCTGTTAAGTTTTGTGTTGTGAAGTTTTCAAGTTTTGGGTAAGGATTCGATGGACTATGGAATAAGGAGTGGCAAGAGCCTAAGCTTGGGGATGACCAAGGCACCCCAAGGTAATATTCAAGGATAGCCAAGAGCCTAAGCTTGGGGATGCCCCGGAAGGCATCCCCTCTTTCGTCTTCGTTCATCGGTAACTTTACTTGGAGCTATATTTTTATTTGCCACATGATATGTGTTTTGCTTGGAGCATCAATTTATTTTGTTAGGATTTTCTTGCTGTTATTTATAATTTTTTTTGCATCTTTTATTTCAATAAAAGTGGCATTGATAGCCTTTACTATGCCTATGTTACAAGTATACATGTTGTTGTTTGAAAACAGAAAGTTTACCGCTGTTGCAATAATTCCCTAGAAAAGTCAGAATGTGATAAAATGTTGAAACCTTTTGCATATTAAGCTCTGATAAATTTACTACAGTAGTAATTTTATTTCATAATTTTTGGAGCTAGGGAAGTATGGATGTTGCTGCATTCTTTACAGACTATCCTGTTTAGGCAGATTGCTGTTATGTTTGCATTATTTGCATATGTTTGCTTCTTTAATGATTCTATTTGAGGATAGGACTATTAAATATGCAGAGGAATTTAGTATTCAATTTTGAATAATAATTTTAGTGATTTGCTACAGTAGAGTATGATAAGGTTTTTGCAATGGTTTATGCTAACTTATCTCACGAGTCCTTGTTGAGTTTTGTGTGGATGAAGCTTTTGAGATTTAGGGAGACCGTGATATGAGAGGAATTAAGGAGACACAAAAGCTCAAGCTTGGGGATGCCCAAGGCACCCCAAGATAATATTTCAAGAAGTGTCAAGCGTCTAAGCTTGGGGATGCCCCGGTTGGCATCCCACCTTTCTTCTTCAACAATTATTGGTTAGTATCAGTTGATCCTAAGTTTTTGCTTCTTCACATGATGTTTGCTATTCTTAGATGTCATTTTATTTTGCTTTGCTTGATGTTTGAATAGAGTACCAAGATCTCAAATTATTAAATGTTAGAGATTCTTCACATAGTTGCATAATTATTCGACTACTCATTGATCTTCACTTATATCTTTCGGAGTAGTTTGTCATTTGCTCTAGTGCTTCACTTATATCTTTTAGAGCATGGTCGTAGTTTTATTTTTAAGAAATAGATGAAATCTCATGCTTCACTTAGATTATTTTGAGAGTCTTAAATAGCATGATAATTTGCTTAAAATCCTAATATGCTAGGTATACAAGAATAATTAAATTCTCTTATGAGTGTGTTGAATACTAAGAGAAGTTTGATACTTGATGATTGTTTTGAGATATGAGTATGGTAATATTAGAGTCATGCTAGTTGAGTAGTTGTGAAATTGAGAAATACTTGTGTTGAAGTTTGTGATTCCCGTAGCATGCACGTATGGTGAACCGTTATGTAACGAAGTCGGAGCATGATTTATTTATTGATTGTCTTCCTTATGAGTGGCGGCCGGGGACGAGCGATGGTCTTTTCCTACCAATCTATCCCCCTAGGAGCATGCGCGTAGTACTTTGTTTCGATAACTAATAGATTTTTGCAATAAGTATGTGAGTTCTTTATGACTAATGTTGAGTCCATGGATTATACGCACTCTCACCCTTCCACCTTTGCTAGCCTCTCTAGTACCGCACAACTTTCGCCGGTACCATAAACCCACCATATACCTTCCTAAAAACAGCCACCATACCTACCTATTATGGCACTTCCATAGCCATTCCGAGATATATTGCCATGCAACTTTCCTCCGTTCCGTTATTATTACACACTCCATCATTGTCATATTGCTTAGCATGATCATGTAGTTGACATTGTATTTGTGGAAAAGCCACCGTTCATAATTCTTTCATACATGTCACTCATGAGTCATTGCACATCCCGGTACACCGCCGGAGGCATTCATATAGAGTCATCGAGTTGTAAATAAATAGAAGTGTGATGATCATCATTCAATAGAGCATTGTCCCAAAAAAAGAAAAAAAGAAAGGCCAAATAAAAAAAGGGGAAGGCCAAATAAAAAAAGAAATACCAAATAAAAAATAAAAAATAAAAAAATAAAAGGGGTAATGCTACTATCCTTTTTCCACACTTGTGCTTCAAAGTAGCACCATGATATAGCGAGTCTCATATATTGTGCTTCAAAGTAGCACCGTGTTCTTCATATAGAGAGTCTCATATGTTGTCACTTTCATATACTAGTGGGAATCTTTCATTATAGAACTTGACTTGTATATTCCAATGATGGGCTTCCTCAAAATGCCCTAGGTCTTCGTGAGCAAGCAAGTTGGATGCACACCCACTAGTTTCTTTTGTTGAGCTTTCATATACTTATAGCTCTAGTGCATCCGTTGCATGGCAATCCCTACTCACTCACATTGATATCTATTGATGGGCATCTCCATAGCCCATTGATACGCCTAGTTGATGTGAGACTATCTTCTCCCTTTTTGTCTTCTCCACAACCACCATTCTATTCCACCTATAGTGCTATGTCCATGGCTCACGCTCATGTATTGCGTGAAGATTGAAAAAGTTTGAGAACATCAAAAGTATGAAACAATTGCTTGGCTTGTCATCGGGGTTGTGCATGATTTAAATACTTTGTGTGGTGAAGATGGAGCATAGCCAGACTATATGATTTTGTAGGGATAACTTTCTTTGGCCATGTTATTTTGAGAAGACATGATTGCTTTGTTAGTATGCTTGAAGTATTATTATTTTTATGTCAATATGAACTTTTGTCTTGAATCTTATGGATCTGAATATTCATGCCACAATTAAGAAGAATTACATTGAAATTATGCCAACTAGCATTCCACATCAAAAATTATCTTTTTTATCATTTACCTACTCGAGGACGAGCAGGAATTAAGCTTGGGGATGCTTGATACATCTACAACGTATCTATAATTTTTGATTGGTCCATGCTATATTATCTACTATTTTGGGCAATATTGGGCTTTATTATCCACTTTTATATTATTTTTGGGACTAACCTATTAACCGGAGGCCCAGCCCAGATTTGCTGTTTTATGCCTATTTCAGTGTTTTGAAGAAAAGGAATATCAGACGGAGTCGAAACGGAACGAAATCAACTGGAGAAGTTATTTTTGGAAGGAAACACACCTGATGGACTTGGACCCCACGTCAGAAGTTACGGGAGCTGCCCACGAGGGTGGGGGGCGCGCCCACCCCCCTAGGGCGTGCCCCCCTGCCTCGTGGGGCCCCCATGGCTCCCCTGACGTACCTCCCGCACCCATATATACCTACGTGACCTAAAACTTCCAGAACGCAACATAGATCGGGAGTTCCGCCACCAGAAGCCTCCGTAGCCACCAAAAGTCAACCGGGACCCTGTTCCGGCACCCTGCCGGAGGGGGGAACCCTCACCGGTGGCCATCTTCATCATCCTGGTGCTCTCCATGACGAGGAGGGAGTAGTTCTCCCTCAGGACTGAGGGTATGTACCAGTAGCTATGTGTTTGATCTCTCCCCCTCTCTCTCTCTCTCGTGTTCTTGAGGTGATACAATCTTGATGTATTGCGAGCTTTGCTATTATATTTGGATCCTATGATGTTTCTTCCCCCCTCTTCTCTCTTGTAATGAATCGAGTTTCCCCTTTGAAGTAATCTTATCGGATTGAGTCTTTAAAGACTTGAGAACACTTGATGTATGTCTTACCGTGGATATCTATGGTGACAATGGGATACCACATGCCACTTGATGTATGTTTTGGTGACCAACTTGCGGGTTTCGTGACATTGGGAACCTATGCATAGGGATTGGCACAAGTTTTCGTCGTGATTCTCCGGTAGAACTTTGGGGCACTCTTTGAGGTCCTTTGTGTTGGTTGAATAGATGAATCTGAGATTGTGTGATGCATATCGTATAATCATACCCACGGATACTTGAGGTGACATTGGAGTATCTAGGTGACATTAGGGTTTTGATTGATTTGTGTCTTAAGGTGTTATTCTAGTATGAACTCCAGGGCTGTTTGTGACACTTATAGGAATAGCCCAACGGATTGATTGGAAAGAATAACTTTGAGGTGGTTTCGTACCCTACCATAATCTCTTCGTTTGTTCTCCGCTATTAGTGACTTGGGAGTGACTCTTTGTTGCATGTTGAGGGATAGTTATGTGATCCAATTATGTTAGTATTGTTGAGGAACTTACACTAGCGAAAGTATGAACCCTAGGCCTTGTTTCAACACATTGCAATACCGTTTACACTCACTTTTATCACTTGCTACCTTGCTGTTTTTATAATTTCAGATTACAAAAAACTATTATCTACCATCCATATTGCGCTTGTATCACCATCTCTTCGCCGAACTAGTGCACCTATACAATTTACCATTGTATTGGGTGTGTTGGGGACACAAGAGACTCTTTGTTATTTGGTTGCAGGGTTGCTTGAGAGAGACCATCTTCATCCTACGCCTCCTACGGATTGATAAACCTTAGGTCATCCACTTGAGGGAAATTTTCTACTGTCCTACAAACCTCTGCACTTGGAGGCCCAACAACGTCTACAAGAAGAAGGTTGTGTAGTAGACATCAAGGTCACTTGGCCTTGGTGGTGGCACCTCAGGTTGGTGGATATAAGTTAACTAAGGTGCTCATGGACGGAGGCAGTAGCATCAACATCCTCTCTTATGAGATGTTTCGTCGGATGGGGTTGACTGATAAGAGTCTTAAACAATCCAACACTGTTTTTCATGGTGTTGTCCCTGGTAAGTCGGTATACCTAGTTGGTAAGATTGAACTGGAAGTAGCCTTTGTGGATGAATATGATTCCAGGGCTGAGAAGTTAATTTTTGAGGTGGTTAAGATCGAAAGCCCATATCATGCTCTGTTTGGACGGCTGGCTTACGCCAAGTTCATGGCTCGGCCGTGTTATGTGTATCTGCAACTCAAGATGCCGAGTTATAAAGGCACCATCACAGTACATGGAAGCTGGAAAATAGCCCTGGAATGTGAAGAAGGTGATGCCGCTTATGCTGAGTCTGTTTGTGCGACAAAGGAGTTAAAGTTTTACAAAGATAATTTTGACCTGGCAGACATGACGTCTTTGAAGAAGCCAACTACGGAGCATGAACATAGGTCCTATTCGAACCAAAGAGTACCTATGTTCTCTTTGGTTCGAATACGACCTATACGCCGTAGCATCAATGATCTGATCAATACGAGGGAGAGCAAAAGGGTCGGCCGGACAAGCCTTGTTCAAATCGGTGTAATCCACACACATATGCCAGGTGCCATTCTTCTTGAGTACAAGCACCGGGTTAGCCAACCACTTTGAGTGAAAAACTTCAACAATGAACACGACCGCCAAGAGCCAGGCCACCTCTTCTCCAATGGCCTTGCGCCTTTCCTCGTTAAACCATTGAAGAAGCTGCCTGACCGGCTTACTTTGACGTTGTATATATTATGATAAGTAATAAAGCAGGACCTCTGTCTTTTTCCTCTTCAAAGATCATATATCTTTACTATTTTGATTATTTAAATGACTATTAAGGAGCTGATGATATCTGAATCTAGCTTAACCTTTTTGGTCAGGCTTATGATCGTATTCGGATCTAGCTCTAAACCTCATGATCACTTGGGGGCTTCCTGTTCAAGCATAGGTCGTATTCGAACCAAAGAGAACATAGTTGTCGTATGGTACCTCTTGAGCACTTGCGTTGGTTTTCCCTTGAAGAGGAAAGGGTGGTGTAGCAAAGTAGCGTAAGTATTTCCCTCAGTTTTTGAGAACCAAGGTATCAATCCAGTAGGAGGCTACGCGCGAGTCCCTCGAACCTACACAAAACAAATAAATCCTCGCAACCAACGCGATAAGGGGTTGTCAATCCCTACACGGTCACTTACGAGAGTGAGATCTGATAGATATGATAAGATAATATTTTTGGTATTTTTATGATAAAGATGCAAAGTAAAATAAAAGCAAAGTAAAAAGCAAAGTAAATAACTAAGTGTTGGAAGATTAATATGATGAAGATAGAACCGGGGGACATAGGTTTCACTAGTGGCTTCTCTCAAGAGCATAAGTATTTTACAGTGGGTGAACAAATTATTGTTGAGCAATTGACAGAATTGAGCATAGTTATGAGAATATCTAGGTATGATCATGTATATAGGCATCACGTCCAAGACAAGTAGACCGACTCCTGCCAGCATCTACTACTATTACTCCACAACATCGACCGCTATCCAGCATGCATCTAGAGTATTAAGTTCATAAGAACAGAGTAACGCCTTAAGCAAGATGACATGATGTAGAGGGATAAACTCATGCAATATGATGAAAACCCCATCTTGTTTTCCTCGATGGCAACAATACAATATGTGCCTTGCTACCCCTACTGTCACTGGGAAAGGACACCACAAGATTGAACCCAAAGCTAAGCACTTCTGCCATTGCAAGAAAGATCAATCTAGTAGGCCAAACCAAACTGATAATTCGAAGAGACTTGCAAAGATAACCAATCATACATAAAAGAATTCAGAGAAGATTCAAATATTGTTCATAGATAAACTTGATCATAAACCCACAATTCATCGGTCTCAACAAACACACCGCAAAAGAAGATTACATCGAATAGATCCCCACAAGAGAGGGGGAGAACTTTGTATTGAGATCCAAAAAGAGAGCAGAAGCCATCTAGCTAATAACTATGGACCCAAAGGTCTGAGGTAAACTACTCACACTTCATCGGAGAGGCTATGGTGTTGATGTAGAATCCCTCCGTGATCGATGCCCCCTCCGACAGAGCTCCGGAACCGGCCCCAAGATGGGATCTCGTGGATACAGAAAGTTACAGCGGTGGAATTAGGGTTTTGGCTCCGTTTTTGATCGTTTGGGGGTACGTAGGTATATATAGGAGGCAGAAGTATGTCGGTGGAGCAACAGGGGGCCCACGATGGTGGAGGGTGCGCTTGGGGGGGGGGGGTAGGCGTGCTCCCCTACCTCGTGGCCTCCCTGTTGGTTGCTTGACGTAGGGTCCAAGTCTCCTGGATCTTGTTCGTTCCAAAAATCACGTTCCCGAAGGTTTCATTCCGTTTGGACTCCGTTTGATATTCCTTTTTCTTCGAAACCCTAAAATAGACAAAAAACAACAATTCTGGGCTGGGCCTCCGGTTAATAGGTTAGTCCCAAAAATAATATAAAAGTGAATAATAAAGCCCAATAATGTCCAAAACAGAAGATAATATAGCATGGAGCAATCAAAAATTATAGATACATTGGAGACGTATCATCATAACCCTCTTGATCGGCTCAAAGCCAAACTCACTAGGGGGCTTCTTGATTGTATCTGAATCATGGCTTAACCCCTTTTGGGTCCGACTTGGATCGTATTCTAATCAGGGTTGTTAAAAACCTCTCAAGGTCATTTGGGGGCTTCCTGTTCAAACATAGGTCGTATTCTAACCAAAGAGAACATAGCTATCGGCACCCTCTTGATCGGCGCAACGCCAAAGCCACTAGGGGCTATATGATCGTATTTAAATCTTAGCTTAACCCATCTGGTCCGGTTTACTAATCGTATTCGAATTAGAAACCCCCAAATTTATGTTGTTTGAAATCTGCTATTTTGTCTTACTGGTTTTCATTGTCTCAAATCTAAACTATTAGTATGGTTTTTATTTAAGCTGGCTTGACTATTTGACAATAAGCCGCCAAGGCATGATAGTTATCAGGTGTATGGAAGCATTGACTTCTCAAAAAGATTGGATCATGAAAACTGACAGTCTAGAAACATAGGTATGATAGTGTTGTTCATGAACAGGTTTTTTCAGCCTTGTTTATCTTTTCCAATATGACAATTCATAAAGACATATACCGGGTGTTTTTTGACCCATCTGGTGTTAAACCACCAGGCCAGCTCTTTCACTTTTTGCAGGAGCAAAGTTAAAACATTGCAGATGTAATCAAAGATGTGATGACAAAGAGTAGTATGCAACATTTTGTGTGCGATGGCATAAGCAACACATACAGTTTCAAGCTAAATCTATTACAAGGCTTTGAGAGCCCACAAGATGGTTATGACTCTCCCCTTGCCGGTTCACCTCCTTCTACTGATTGGAAGCTGGGATTGGACCAGTCAAAGCCGTTCAGAGCAATGAACTCTGCTTCATCATCAATCAGGCCGGCCGGATCAACTTTTGGAGCAAAAGTGTGTTGACGAACCGACGGGATAAGATCTATCACCTTATAAGAGGGAGTCGCCATTTTCTTATTCTCCATATCAAAACCCGACTTATATTTATCGATGTTGGTCTCATCTCCAAGAATGGTAGCTTGAGGTCGAACTCCCCTCACACAGGCAATGAAGTCATCTTGCTCAAATAGAGTCTCGTCTTCCTTCACTGTAGGGTACCCTTTAGCTACATCCGCTGGGTCTAGATCTGGCACCCAGGCTTTGGAGCGGCTCAGGGCAGTCAGGGCTCCGGCTCTGGCACAAGATCGTTTGACCTCTTGAAACCTGGCGGGTAAGATTGATAACTTCTTCAAGACATCGCTCAACCGATTGGGTCCTTGGTTGGCAGGGGAGATGGTGGCAAGTGCTCGTAGAGCGCCAGTATACAATTGCTCCACCAAGGTATAAACTGCCTTCAATTTGGTCACACTGTCTTGGCTCAGATTTTTGCTTCGTGGACGTGCGAGTGTTTTTTAAAACAAAGGCTCAGCAGGCGGCTTATATTCCGGGTCAAAAGAAGGTATAAGTCATTAATACAGATGACTTACCAAAGATGGCGGAGACCATTTGAGACACCCGGTTCTTTAAGCCGGTGAGCTCCGTGGTAACCTCCTCAAGAGCCGCCTCAGCTGTTTCAGCACGTTGTATCAGCAGCGTCTTTTCTTCGGCCCAGGATTTCTTCTTTGCAGTCAAGCTGGTCTTCAATTTTTCTATCTTAGAAAGACTCAATTGGAGTTTAGAGTCAGCAGTCTTGATTTCTGCCTCTTGATCCGTCAGCCGGGTCTTTGCACCAGTTAATTGGGGAGCCCAATTCAGATAGGGCGTTCTACAAAACATACACAGGTGTGTCAAGGCTTAAACTAAAAGTTATAAGGGTTCAAGTCTCAAGTACTATGCACCGCAATACCACTTGACCCTTGGGGGCTAATGTCTGCCAAAGCAATTTTTTATGACTCTTGTATGTTTCAAGTCCCCAGTGTTTTACAAGGTAACAACACTTGGCACTTGGGGGCTAATGCATGATATTCAGAAAGTTTCTCAAGATTAAGTCGGATTGCAATACTTATTGGGACTAGTAAAAGACAGTTATGAAGTTAAGTACCGGTTCATTTATGATAAATTGAGCCGGCCCTTGGGGACTACAGGTGAAGTTTACGCTACTTTGTTGGACTTTCGAAAAGCTTAGAGACAAAGTATAAACCTATATCATAAAGTGTACAGATCATTCAGGTTCATCATCTGAAGACTTGGGGGCTGGCAGAGTATAAGTGAACCGGAGAACATACCTTATATTTTAGCTGCAATTGCTTGACCATCTCAATTTCCGACTCACGGCTGGAATGAACATGACTGAGATAGCCGGACAGTATGTCACTAGCATTCAGATGAGTGTAGTGAGAGATATCAAAACGCACTTTCTGCTTCTCCAAGGCTGCTTGCTTAGCAGTGTGCCGGGCTAACACAGTGGGGGTCCCCGGTTCAACAAATCGGTTACCAGTAATCAACACGTCAGTATCAGAAGTTGTTGGCGGGTTAGCTAAACTAGATGGTTCAGTGATAGTCGGGTTAAGGGTGATCTCATCGGCTGACAACTCAGGAGGATCCAATTGAGTATGAACAACCGGGTCTTCAGGTGCTTCAGTTTCAGAGGGAGGGATTGGCATGGCCGGCTCAGGTGCAGGAACCTTCGGGTCTTCTGACGGCTCAATCACCTTGGCCTTCTTGGATTTGGCTTGGCCGCTAAGAAAAGTTTTATGAGATAGTTAGTGTAAGGATGTCGTTTTTAAAGATACAGAGGAAAGCTGATTTTTCTTACCCAGGAGCAGTTTTGAAAGCCAGAAACTAAGTCTGAGATGAGTCGCCAGAAGAGCGAGAAACCTCGTGTAAAAGGTAAAATAAAGTCAGTGAAGCAAGGGAATAGATTCATTAATGAAAGCAATAGATGAAGATGAAAGAAACCTCATTCTGGCGCTTTCGAGGAGTTTGTTGTAAAACGAAAGGCGGTTCATCGTCGTCATTATTCCGGGCCTGGCGACGGCTCTCATGTTGCTGCTTTTTCAAAAGAAAATGAGGGTCCAAATAAGCCAAAGGGTGCAAAAACCTTACTTTCCGGGTTACCAGTCGAAGTTTCTGTCTTGGCAAATGGGCTGAGTCAGAGGAAATAGTTACCTCTTCTTCTATGGCCTAGCTAGCCCCCGTGTTGTCCTAGCAATAGTTAGTGTCAATAAGGTTATTAAAAAACTGGCCAAGGGAGTCAAGGGCTACTCCGACTCAGTATCATCGTCAAGCTTTAACAGGTCCGAAGCAGTGCTCCTTTTCTTCTTGGACCTTTGGGTCATCTTCCTGGCGGCTATGGCGGCGGCTCTAGCCTTCTTTGCAGCTTCATGGTCATACTTGGCTTTCTAGAAGTCGGATTTGGCCTGTAAACAAATAAACAAGATAAAAGGTCATGCAAGTATTTAAAACTATTGAGGAAAACACAAAAAGAGAAAGAGGTCAGGGGTTTTTCACCTCTGGTGCCGGGTTAAGTTTGCAGAAGGGGTTTAACCCAACCTTACTGCAGTCCTCATATTTACCATTCACAAGGATGGTTGAGATTGCAACAATGTCTTCCTCGGTTATTTGTACAGAATTGTGACACAGAGAGTCATTTGGGCCTCCACCATACTCATACATCAATTTGGATCGGCGGCTTAGAGGGATGACCCGCCACGAAATCCAGCAACGGATCAAGTCAACTCCGGTTAAGCCATTCCCCAATAAGGCATTAATCCTTTTAATAGATGGAATAAGCTTCTTGCGTTCAGCAGTAGTAAGTTTATCAGGGAGCACAAACTTGGAATCCAGACGCTCCGCACGATAACTCGACAGTGGCTTTTCATTGGCTGGAGACGTATCTTGGCAATAGAACCAGGTCTGATTCCAATCTTTGGGATGACTCGGTGTCGGGGAAACTGATCCTCGAACACCTATGGGGCCGGCGGATCGGGCCCCTTTCGGTTCGGCGGGGGGCGGAGATCACACGAAGAGCAGATCGAGGCGAAGCACACGAGCAGTTTACCCAGCTTCGGAGCTCTCCGGAGAGATAACACTCCTACTGCTGCTTGTCTGGTTCTATTCTGTTCTTGCTCTAGAGAGAGAGCGTAGTGTCTTTCTGGGTTACGAATGAGTCGAACCTGAACCGAACCCCCCCTACGTTGTGCATGGGCCTCCTTTTATACGCCAAAGGGGTCACCGACAGGTGGCAATGCAGAGAAGGGTACAAATGTAAAAAGTGAGGTGGTTGGTACAGCTACTTGTACAGTGCACCCTACCTAACCTTGACGGTAGGGGACAAGGGCATTAAGTGCCCGTCTGCATCGCCCAAACAGTATAGAAAAGGACCGTTAGGGGCGCCACCGTTCGCCACGATGGCGATCTTGTCAGCTTCGCATGCCCCTGCGCACCGCTGGCTGCACAGCCTCCCGCCACGCGCGCTTGGAGAAGCCCCCAGGGCGACACGTTGGTGGATGCGCTGGAGCGTGGGCACAGAGTGGCCGCCTGCCGCGGCAAGCGCCTTGCTGATGCTGTTATCTTGTCGAGTCCGGAGGCTTGTCGCTTACCGGGCCTCGAGGTACCTTGGTTGGTCTTCCCGGCAAGCTCCTCTTGCCGGGGCCTTGTTGCCCTGCCGAAGCGCGAGGCGCGTCGCGGCAAGTTCCTTGGAGTGTCCTGGTTGGCCTTCCCGGCAAGCTCCTCTTGCCGGGGCCTTGTCTCCTGAGCTTAAATACTTTGTTCTTGAATGGCAAGGGAACCTTGGAGGATCTTGGCGTTTTCCCGGCAAGCCTTGCCGCGGGGTGCTGCAACTGCCCGTGCACAAGTTTGGGGTACTAGGGTACCCCTATTCTAGTACACCGACACTCGGTAAGACTATTAAGGGTAAGACGGCGCCCTATCGGCGCTGAATTGAGATTCCACCGAGTTCCAAGCTAGGGCCATTGGTACACTCATTCTGGTGGTTCAGATAAAAGTACTCTCTGAAGAGTTCCACAGTCGGCTCTTCTTGAAGATACACCTCACAAAGAACTTGAAAATTGCAGATGTTGGATATGGAATTGGGTCCAAGATCTTGAGGGTGAAGTTTGAAAAAATGAAGAACGTCTCTGAAGAACTTTGAGCCGGGTGGTCAACAACCCCGATTCATGTGGTCAGTGAAGACAATAACTTCACCGTCTTTGGGATTAGGTTGTTCCTCGTCCGAGTCAGGAGCACAATAAGACATAAAGTTTTTCTCTGGCAAAAATCCAATGGTGACAAACTCTTTCAAGTTATCCTCAGTTACTGTGGAGGGGACCCAGTTGCAGACTGTCGGTGCTTTTGAAGGCATGATGAAAAAGGGGAAGCTGAAAATAAAGTAATTTGCCGATTCAATTTATTTGATGAAGTTACAGGTTCATGATCATGATAAAGATGAATCATGGCAGCTTAAAGAAGGGCTAATGACATATAAAGGAAAGCCGGAGTCATAAGCCGCCATAAATAAAGATATTCAAAGGATGCTAGAAACAGAAAATGGCTAAGTGTTGGCACAAACAAGTTTTACCAAGCTGTCATTATTATTTTGGATCAAATGGCCGGTTTGAAAAGAAAATATTCTGGACCTAAAAATCTAGTACAGATGAGTTCGTGAGTTATAATGAGGCATCTGTACAGAAAAAAGGGATCTACTGGTATCAAAAATGGACGCAAAACAACTACCGCACGAGTTATGTGTTCCTTTTTAGATCAGAAGAGGCTGCGAAGGAAGAACTACAAGAAGATCTGTGATGAACAGTGAAGAACACCGATGACCTCGCAACCCTAATACAGATCTAAATGCGTGAAAAAGAAGGAACTTACGAAGTGCAGATCTACTGCAAAGAGTCGTCGCGGTTCTCTGGACGAGCTTACGGTGATGCAGCAGCCGATGTTGAGGGCAACAGTGAGTGCTACGGCAGCGCGGAGATCGAGAGGAAGAGAGGTAGCGAGAAGATGGAAGGAAGAATAAGAAAGAAGAAGGACCGGCCAAGCCTATTTATAAGGGGATAAGTGAACAGGCAGGCGCAAAAATTGAGGAAGACCGAAATAATTATTATCCAGCTAAACGGACGCCTTGATTTCCGGAAGACATTAAAAGATAAAAGATCCATTGAAGATGACGTCATAACAGGCTTTCATGTTTTCAGAAGATGACGTCATCGCGGGTTACAGAGTTTTTTCAAACAAAGGAAGATGGATTTTGTTTAAGTGTTGAAGATTGACAAAGAACAAAGTTCAAGTCAACCTGGGGCCTAATGTTGGGGATATAGCTACCAGGTATGACCCGCCTAGGAGGGGCCGGGTCAACCCTGATGGCGGGTTACAAAAGAAGCCCAGTAATATTCAAGGTGATAATTTATTAAGACTTGTAGAAGGCCTAAGCCCAGAGGCAGCTTAATGCCCAACATTGTAAACCGTCGTATGTAAAGAAAGACTTGTAAATAAAGGCATATAAAAGAAGTCGCTGAGCCGGACACGTTTTATGAGCCGGCCGGGACTCTTTAGGCCGCCAGGCGTCAAACCGTGTATATAAGGGGACGACCCGGCGGCGGCTTAGGACAAGAAACAACAACTCGAAGCCAGGCAAAGCGGATTCGCTCCCTGGTCATCGAAACCCCAGCAATTCCAACACAACTACACGTAGGCTTTTACCTTCATTGTAAGGGGCCGAACTAGTATAAACCTCTCGTGTCCTTTGTCCTGATTAACCCCTTTAAGCTTCCTAGTTGCGATGGCCCTACGGCTAAGTCCTTTTGCTAGGACATCTGCCGTGACAATTCCACGACACTGAGGATGTTAAAAATTTACCTCCTATTGAAGAAATACATGGTCTTAATACACTACCACTGCCTAAGGTGGTAGAGGTAAATTATCTTATGAAGTTTAATGAAAATGATAATCCTCACAATATGCATCCTAGTCAATGTCTTTATGAGTTTGAAAACTATATTAAAAAACAAGATCACTTCAATGCAAATGTTATGAAACAATGGAAATACAATTCTGATGTGATTCTTGCTTGAGTGACTTGTTATTTAGAATATCAAATGATGTTAGAGGTGTTGGAAAACATGCTTCTATGGTACAAACTCAATTAGAACAAGTTGCTAAATCTCAAAGAGAATTGCTTGATGAAATGAATCATAATTATATGCATGACTTTGCTGTTAGAGTTGCAACTAGAGGAGGTAAAATGACTCAGGAACCACTTTATCCTGAGGGACACCCTAAAATAATTGAACAAGATTCACAAAGAGCTAACACTAGTGCACCTAGTCCTTCCAGGAAGAAAAAGAAAAATGATAGGACTTTGCACACTTCTAGTGAACCTGAAATAGAGAAACCCCCTGATAATGAAAATGAAGTTTCTATCTCAGATGCTGAAACTCAATATGGTAATGAACACTCACCTAATGATAATGAAAAAGGTAATGATGAGGTTCATGAAGACTCTCAACCAACCAATGATAAAGAACCAGATAATGATGTTGATATAGGACCACCTGTTGATCTTGATAACCCATAACCTAAGAATAAAAGATATGACAAAAGAGACTTTGTGGCTAGGAAACACGGTAAAGAAAGAGAACCGTGGGTTCAAAAACCTATGCCTTTTCCACCCAAGTCAACTAAAAAGTACGATGATGGAGAATTTGAATGCTTTGCTGAAATGCCGAGGCCAGTCTTTTTGCGTACTCGCTTGACTGATATCCTTAAAATGCCTCCTTATGCAAAGTATATGAAAGACATCGTCACAAATAAGAGAAAAATACCGGAAGCTGAAATATCCACTATGCTTGCTAATTATACTTTTAAAGATGGAGTACCTAAAAAACTTGGAGATCCGGGAATACCAACTATACCTTGCTCTATCAAAAAGAATTATGTGAAAATTGCTTTGTGTGATTTAGGAGTTGGTGTTAGTGTTATGCCTTTCTCTTTATATAAAAGACTTGACTTGAATAAACTCACACCTACTGAAATATCTTTGCAAATGGCTAACAAATCAACTGCCATACCTATCGGTATCTGTGAGGATGTGCCCATTGTTGTTGTTGTTGTTGTTGTTGTTGCTACTGCTAATATTACTATTTTGACTGACTTTGTTATACTTGAGATGCCCAAGGACGACAACATGTCGATTATCCTTGGTAGACCCTTCTTGAGTATTGCAGGGGCTGTTATTGATTGCAATAAAATCAAGGTCACTTTTCATATCAATGGTAATGAGCATACGGTGCACTTTCCGAAGAAATAATTCCAAGTGAATGGTATTAATGTTATTGAAAAATCTCCGACAATCACTATTGGAAATTTTCAAATACCTATACCTATTATCAAAAAGAAATATGAAATGCTTATTGTTGGGGAAATGCATATTCCCATTGAGGTAACCTAGTGATTTACAAAAGTTCTTCGGTTTCATGCTAACCGAAAGTGGTTGTTAATAAGACTTGATCAACCTTATTAATGAATCGTTTTTGAACGGTATGAAGTTGATGAATTTAGTAAGCACTACTTTCTGTCCCTACTTTTTATTCTATGTTTTTATTAGTTAAATAAAATAAAATGCCATGTTTTGTCTATTTTTGAATTTCCCGTGCAATAAAAAATGACCCAAAAATGAAAGTTCTCAGAATGCACTGGAAATTTTATATGATCTTTTCCTGAATATTTAAGAATTTTTGGTGCAAAAATAACTAGAGGGGGGTGCACCAGGTGGGCACAACCCACTTGGGCGCGCCAGCACCTCTTGGCGCACCCTGGGGGGTTGTGGTCCCCACATGGGCGCCCTCACTTATCTCTTCGTCCCACATTGTCACCTACCTCCAGAAAAACTCACTCTCCCTCTCTCTCTCCCGTGTTCTTGCTCATTTTGCTGCCAATTTCGATCTCTTTGCTCGAAGCTCCATATCCAAAACTGTTTCGGGGGATTGTTGCTTGGTATGTGACTCCACCATTGTCCAATTAGTTTTTGTTTTAGTGGTTTATACTTTGAAAAATTAGCTACTCTTGGTGTTGTTGTAGATGTGCTTGCATGTTGAATTCTTACTGTTCTAAGTTGTTTGAATGCTTGCTATGGCCTCTATATATCCCTACGAGTAGTTGCTATTGGTTTTGTGAAGTTTTGTTGGAAACATTTTGTGGACTAAAAATTCATATTTTTGTTCATAGAAAAAATTACACATGGACATGATGAACCTATTTGGAAGGAGTTCTTCGAGGAGACGATCCTTGGGGCATCCTCTAGTGACAGTTCTGCCCGCCGGTCTTACGTTGAACCAAGTGAAAGTTCCATGTGAGATGAAGCCACCAAAACATGCTTATGGCCTTGCGATGAGTATATGATGCAAGTGGGCATCAAATAGGAATTTGAGCAATATGTGCATAATGCCTGTGTCGGTCCCTACCTCTCAGATAAGTGTGAACAGTGCCATCTTCTCACTGAATCATTTGTCAAAGGATTTAAATATTTTCCATGTGAGTCTAGGGTGTCCTTTATGCTTTATGATGAACCATTTACTATTCCACTAGAAAATTTTGCTTACCATTGCAAACTTCCATTTTGGGGTTCGCTTGATGAGCCAGCAAAGGCTGAGACCTTCTTGACCAGCCTTTGTTATGGTGAAAATAGGGGAGTAAGGCAAGGAAGAATAAAGAGCATTCACTCTCCCGTAATTTAGTACCTTGCATTATTTAACGGGAAATGCATAGTAGGCAAGCAAGACTGTAGCATACTTTGTTCGTCAGACTTGAGCCTCATTCACACTGCTCTCACTGGTGAAAGGAATTATAACCTTGGAGCGATTGTTGCACGTAGACTTCATCATAACGCCAAAAGTGGCTAGTTCTATGGTGAAATTTATGTCACACGTTTAGCACGAGGGCTCGGTGTTTCATCTTTGCCCTTTGACCCTATCCTACCCACTCGATATTTAGATTTTGATGCCTTAAAAGAGCATAAGATTCCCAAGGGAAGGGATGATAAATTCACTTATAATTTGTTGTTTAACCAATCACATGTTGTGGACACATATTTGCCTGTGCCTGCTCTCTTTGATTATCACAGCAAGGAAAGATATTTTGTTCTTGAGAGCGAGGCCCGAGCTCACAACGCAGCAGTGTTGGCGGTACAGTGTGCTGAGGCCTCCGCACCGAGAGCCTCCGAGAGCTATCATGCCGACTACTACCCTCCAGGCTACTAATTCACTACCAACTTAGCCCAAAAGCCTAAGCTTGGGGGAGTACGTGTTTCTCACCGACATTACGTTCATGCATATTATTCCATTTGTCGGTGTTCACACTTTTTCATTGTATCATCCATGCTTAGATTTATTTTCTTGCTTTCTTCTTATGTGTTTGAAAAAACTTAAAAAAACCAAAAAAATAGTTGTAGTAATTTAATTTATATGCATGCTTAGTAGTAGTACTAAAAAGAAAATCCAAAAAGATTTCCTTGTTCTTCTTTTGCTTGTTGGGAGCTTTCCTGTGTAAATAATTTTTCTCGTTTTTGCTTATTATTTGCTTGTTGAAGAAAACCAAAAACTCCAAAAATATTTCAGTGTGTTTCTCCGAATTTCTTTTCTTTTATTCGAGTCTTACCAAGGAGAAGACCACGATGAAAATGTTGAGTGGCTCTCACATGAATAACTGTTGAACTAATAAGAGCCCATTTTACCTTGTCTTCTCCTGTTGAATAAAATGTTTTGCAGATTCCAGCTTAGTCCATGGCACTATTGCATTATTATTATTTTCATATCATTCGGTCGTGCAAGTGAAAGGCAATAATGACGATATTCGATGAGCTGGCCGTGGCAAGGAGAAACTGGTATGAACTCGACTTGTTCTGTCTGTGTAAATATGTTTAACCTAGTATCCAGGCTTCAGCCCATTATGATTAAACATGTTTGCAATGAGAATTAGAGATTATAGTTTCTCATGCCATGCATAAGTAGCTGGGAGTGGATAATGATTTATCTTGGATATCAACATAGCGTTAAAATGATTGTGATGTAGTTTGATGATATTGTATCCTCCTCTGAATGTTTGAGTAGCTTGACTTGGCACATCTTCATGCATGTAGTTAAATCAAAACCACCATAGCCTCTATAATGTTTATGTTCATGGTGTTCATATCCTACTCATGCTAGTATCCAATGTTACTTATGCATAATGCCTGGTTATGATCGTTGTTGCTCTCTAGCTGGCCACTTCCCAGTCTTAAATTGCTAGCCTTCGCCTGTACTAAGTGGGAATTCTGCTTGTACATCAAAAACCTTGAACCCAAAGTTTTTCCACATGAGTCCACCATACCTACCTATATACGGTATTACCCTGCCGTCCTAAGTAAATTTGCATGTGCCACCTCTAAAAACTTCTAAAAAAATTATCAGTTTTGTGTGCCTGGATCATTCATGGAACAACAGGAGGTGGTCGATATCTTCCGTGCTAAGCATGTTATCCTCAGGTCGAGTGTTTATTCACTCGCCATCGCACGAGGAAATGAGCGGTAATAGGGATGCCCAGTCCCAAACTGCAAAATACAAAAGAGTTCATCTCTTACATAATCAAACAAAAACTCCCAATGGAGTCAAAACATTTACTTTCCGCTTGGGGACCGCCACTAGTGTGCTTAGCATGGAAGATGTTGATAACTGATGGTCGTGAAGTGAATAAGAAGGGTGCATGTCTCAAAATATCATTTATCTCCATTTTAAAAACTGAGCTCTGGCACCTCTGCAAATCACTGCTTCCCTCTGCGAAGGGACTTTGTATTTACTTTTATGTTGTGTCATCACCTTCTATAAACAAGCGCCAGAAACTGAGTAGAGCACAGCGGTCATGATTTATGCATTGTGTATAGCTAATGTTGATGTAACATCCCAAATTTTCAATTTGGAATGTTATACATTAGATCATCATTGCATATCATAATTTATTTGCTTTTGGTTTTGATCCTAGAAATTCCACGCAACTCAAGGACCCACGGAGAGAGTTGGGGATTTCGTTATTTTCATATTTGAGTTTTCTCAAATTTTGCGAATAGGATCATTTGATTTTAATTATTTTATCATCAATTATTTCTATTACAAAAATATGAGAGAGGGGATAAAATGACTTTCCCAAAATAAAGAAATATTGAGGATTTAATAATAAAATCAAATAAGATTTTATTTCGGAGTTTTTCGGTATTTTATTTGAATTTAGGAAAAATGTGCGTTTTTCAAAATTGCATTTGGGCCCCAAATAAATGTTCACCTTGTGCGACTTGATTTTAGAAGCCCGGGAAAATTTATTTCAGGATTTTTGGAGTCGGTTTAGTATTTCTTTTATTTGTTTTTCTGTGCGGAATAATCAAAAAAACGCGAACCGACTTTGGACCGTACCCGAACAGGACTCCGCCCGGGGGCAGCCTTTATAAGCCGCCCGACCCGAGCCGCCAGCCCACCGCGCCCGAAACCCTAATCAGCCGCTGCCGCCGCCGCCTCCCGCCGCCGTCGCCGCCGCCGCCGCCGGACCCGCCGCCCGAGGTCAACCTTGTTTTCGCCGCCCGTTTTTGTTAAAAAAAGAGAGAGAAAAAAGTCGCATTTTTTAGTATCGTTTTTTAAATAGATTGGTTTTTCCAGTTTATTTATTTAGCAAGCGTTCGTCCGTTCGTTCGTTCTAGCGAACGTTCGTCGTTTTTCTTTTTCTCGGATTAAATCCGTGATTTTTCTGATAGCGATTCCTGATCCAATTTTCGTTTTAGTATAACTTTTCGCTCGTTTATCAGAATCAGGCAATTCAAGCGCCTGGAGTTTCGTCTCGAAACCCTCTATCCATTTGACCAACTTAAACAAGTTTTGGCCACTGTAAAAATTTCCCTAGATCCAGAATAGTAAATGAAGCTTGTTTCTTTTGCCGTTTGACTTTCGTTACTTCGTTGGATTTGATTCTTTTTGCAAACCCGAGTTCTTAAGTTGAACCTTCTGGTTAGATCTCTTATTTGAGTTTTACCCGTGCATTAGATGAATACTTATTGTATGCTTGTTTGTTTGTCTGCGATAGAATACCCGGAGTGCGCCGCCTGTTACTTCGAATCTCTAGGTTTCGCGGATCATCAGCAAGGCAAGTAACACTTTGATCATACCTCCTACTACCCAGTTTTATTGCATTAGATCAATCCTCACACATTGCATTATTAGGATCTAATTAAATTGTGGGATGGGAAGTAGTTGAGGTAGTACCTATTACTTGTTGTATTATCAAACCTTTGGGAGTTACTTCTACGTTTGCCTATTATGCCATGCTATGCTAGTAGACGTGGATTGGGTGAGTGATATCCATGACAGATGTGAGTTTGTTAATTAATGGTTTATCTAAGGTGGCAACTTAAACACACATCTAGGTGGATTGAGGTACCTAGGTATTCCAGGATTGCCTGTTTTTCTTTATGGACCGCCACCCAGGCCCAAAGGGATCATGAGATTTTTCATACTAGAAACTTCCGTGTGCAGCCACAAGCTATTATGGGCTCTAGCATAGTTGATTAAGTCGTGCGAACTCTTACAGGGTAGACTAGTAGATGTAGGGGAAAGTAGGTGTAACGGTCTATCCATCGTAAGGTGCTAGCGCTTCTGAAAGACTATGTCCCGGTCATCCGTCTTCTCAAACACCATGTAGTGCGAGAAACCAAACGGAGGCGATCGAGTCTTGTGGGGAAAAATGCGCAAACCTCTGTAGAGTGTATAAACTAATCATGGTTAGCCGTGTCCCCGGTTATGGACAGCTTGAGTATCTAGTACTTGGATTATCATGTGAATCTCAACATGTTACTCTAAATTAATTTTGTTGGGTTTTGTTTAATGATGATGCTTAATTGGGATTGAGAATGCTGTCAACCAATCGCAATGTTTAACAACTACCATAATAGTTAAATAAAATTTATTCCTTTGCAGTAGGGAAAAATTGGCTTTACGCAAAACTGTAACCATAGACCTTTCCACCAGCCAAATATGCATATAGTATAGCTGTTTCATACCATTACTCTCTATGTGTTACTTTGTCAGCATATTCCATGTGCTGACCTATTTCGGGCTGCAACGTTAATGTTGCAGACTTCTCAGACGATGATTAAGGAGTTTTAGGTCGTGGTTCTATACTCAGTGATGCCGTTGGAGTTGATGGACTCACTTATCTTCCAAGCCTTCCGCTATTATCCTTATTAGATGGCCTTAAGCCATATTTAGTGTAATAAGTTCTCTATTGAGACACTCGATGTAATAAGTGTGTGATTGCTACTCTGTTATAAATCCTCCAAGTACTGTGTGGTGTCAGCATTACTGATCCAGGGATGACACCTGAGCACAGAGATCAAACTGTTTGAGGTCTGGTCGCTACAGAGATGGTATCAGAGCACACGCTGACTGTAGGACACGACCACTAAGCTAAAGACCTAGAACACTATTCACTCTCTTCTCTTCTGACCTCTCCTCTTTTCTACTCTTTAGGATGGCGGATGCAAGGAGCAAGTTCATGCAACCGGATGAAGATACACCCTTTGGATGCCACTTGAAGGAAGTCACTAGATACCTGAACATAGGAGTACCAAGCTTCACCGGAACCTACAACGCCACTTTACTTGAAGAAGAGCGCCGGATGATTCAAGTTCAAGTTCCAGGAAGGACGTTCATGCCAGTCACTGAGCCCATAGAGTTTTCTTTTGATGCACCAACTTGGAGTCTAGGAAAGAGCATGTCAGCTCACATCACCATGGGACGCATTGGAGAAGTCTACCGCAATGATCTCAAGGATACTATCTACCAGATTTGTGGGCGCCGAGATGAACACTGGGAGATGATCAGCACCAAAAGGGATAGATCAATTCCAGCTTTTATCCAGGAGTTAAACCAGCACATTCGACGACAGGAGAACCATATGTGCGCCGACATGATAGACCTGGAGAAGGCAAGGACAAGAATCAAGGAACTGGAGGAAGAACTCAAGGCTACACGTGAAGATTATGAAGAAGAAATTGAAATATTGGTGGAGAAGAATGACGATCTGATCAAGAAAATCGGGATATTTATGGGAGGCCCTACACAAGTAGATGAAGACGAAGAACCCAAGGAGATTCGCCCGGAAGACTACATCATCATCGACGACACCGACTCGGATCCAGATGATAGCTATGATGACTATGTGGATGAAGCCGGAGCAGATATCATGGAGTCTGCAACCGAAGAATATTTCTAGTAGTCTACCTCACCAGCAGTAGTAGTCCACCATGTAAATACAGTAGTCCGAGCACTTTTGCGATATTTAGATCGATTGTATGCCCTTGTTTGAATGAATGAAGTGAATTGTTTGCTTTTGCCTCATGTCCATATGGGTAGTGTTTTCTCTTTAGACCCCCTCTATTCTTAAACTCTCATCTTTTCTAAACCCTCAGATGCCTCCGAGACGTGACCCCTGATTTACCTTTCCACCGGAGCTCACCCAGTTGATCCAGTAGCAGAACACATTGATGCAGTTGCTGTTGGGGAACGTGGTAATTTCAAAAAAATTCCTACGCACAAACAAGATCATGGTGATGCATAGCAACGAGAGGGGAGAGTATGATCTACGTACCCTTGTAGATCGCAACGGAAGCGTTGACACAACATAGAGGAAGTAGTCGTGCGTCTTCTTACCGATCCGACCGATCCAAGCACCGTTACTCCGGCACCTCCGAGTTCTTAGCACACGTACAGCTCGATGACGCTCCCCGGGCTCCGATCCAGCAAAGCTTCGGGGATGAGTTTCGTCAGCACAACGGCGTGGTGACGATGATGATGTTCTACCGACATAGGGCTTCGCCTAAGCACTACAACGATATGACTGAGGTGGAATATGGTGGCAGGGGGCACCGCACATGGCTAAGGAACGATCACGAGGATCAACTTGTGTCTTCTAGGGTGCCCCCCTGCCTCCGTATATAAAGGAGACAAGCGGAGGGGTGCGGCCGGCCAGGAGGTGGGCGCAGGAGGAGTCCTACTCCTACCGGGAGTAGGACTCCCCCCCAATCCTAGTTGGAATAGGATTCCTTGAGGGGGGAAGAGAGAGAGGGGGCCGGCCACCTCTCCTTGTCCTAATAGGACTAGGGGAGGGGGAAGGCGCGCGACCCATCTTGGGCTGCCCCTTCTCCTTTCCACTAAAGCCCACTAAGGCCCATATAGCTCCCGGGGGGTTCCGGTAACCTCCCGGTACTCCGGTAAAATACCGATTTCACCCGGAACACTTCTGATATCCAAACATAGGCTTCCAATATATCAATCTTTATGTCTCGACCATTTCGAGACTCCTCGTCATGTCTGGGATCACATCCGGGACTCCGAACTCACTTTGGTACGTCAACATGCATAAAACTCATAACAACTGTCATCATAACTTTAAGCGTGCGGACCCTACGGTTCGAGAACAATGTAGACATGACCGAGACACGTCTCCGGTCAATAACCAATAGCGGGACCTGGATGCCCATATTGGCTCCTACATATTCTACGAAGATCTTTATCGGTCAGACCGCATAACAACATACGTTGTTCCCTTTGTCATCGGCAGGTTACTTGCTTGAGATTCGATCGTCGGTATCCAATACCTAGTTCAATCTCGTTACCGGCAAGTCTCTTTACTCATTCCGTAATACATCATCTCACAACTATCATATTAGTTGTAATGCTTGCAAGGCTTATGTGATGTGCATTACCGAGAGGGCTCAGAGATACCTCTCCGACAATCGGAGTGACAAATCCTAATCTCGAAATACGCCAACCCAACATCTACCTTTGGAGACACCTATAATGCTCCTTTATAATCACCCAGTTACGTTGTGACGTTTGGTAGCACCCAAAGTGTTCCTCCGGTAAACGGGAGTTGCATAATCTCATAGTCATAGGAACATGTATAAGTCATGAAGAAAGCAATAGCAACATACTAAACGATCGGGTGCTAAGCTAATGGAATGGGTCATGTCAATCAGATCATTCACCTAATGATGTGATCCCGTTAATCAAATAACAACTCTTTGTCCATGGTTTAGGAAACATAACCATCTTTGATTAACGAGCTAGTCAAGTAGAGGCATACTAGTGACACTCTATTTGTCTATGTATTCACACATGTATTATGTTTCCGGTTAATACAATTCTAGCATGAATAATAAACATTTATCATGATATAAGGAAATAAATAATAACTTTATTATTGCCTCTAGGGCATATTTCCTTCAGTCTCCCACTTGCGCTAGAGTCAATAATCTAGTTCACATCGCCATGTGATTTAACAGCAATAGTTCACATCACCATGTGATTAACACCCATAGTTCACATCGATATGTGATCAACACCCAAAGGGTTTACTAGAGTCAGTAATCTAGTTCACATCGCCATGTGATTAACACTCAAAGAGTACTAAGGTGTGATCATGTTTTGCTTGTGAGATAATTTTTAGTCAACGGGTCTGTCACATACAGATCCGTAAGTATTTTGCGAATTCTATGTCTACAATGCTCTGCACGGAGCTACCCTAGCTAATTGCTCCCACTTTAAATATGTATCTAGATCGAGACTTAGAGTCATCCAGATCTGTGTCAAAACTTGCATCGACGTAACCTTTTACGACGAACCTTTTTGTCACCTCCATAATCGAGAAATATTTCCTTATTCCACTAAGGATAATTTTGACCAATGTCCAGTGATCTACTCTTAGATCACTATTGTACTCCCTTGCTTAACACAGTGTAGGTTATACAATAGATCTGGTACACATCATGGCATACTTTATAGAACCTATGGCTGAGGCATAGGGAATGACTTTCATTCTCTTTCTATCTTCTGCCGTGGTCGGGCTTTGAGTCTTACTCAATTTCATACCTTGTAACACAGCCAAGAACTCTTTCTTTGACTGTTCCATTTTTGAACTACTTCAAAATATTGTCAAGGTATGTACTCATTGAAAAAACTTATCAAGCGTCTTGATCTATCTCTATAGATCTTGAAGCTCAATATGTAAGCAGCTTCACCGAGGTCTTTCTTTGAAAAACTTCTTTAAAAAACACTCCTTTATGCTTTGCAGAATAATTCTACATTATTTCCGATCAACAATATGTCATTCACATATACTTATCAGAAATGTTGTAGTGCTCCCACTCACTTTCTTGTAAATACAGGCGTCACCGCAAGTCTGTATAAAATTACATGCTTTGATCATACTATCAAAGCGTTTATTCCAACTCCGAGAGGCTTGCACCAGTCCATAAATGGATCGTTGGAGCTTGCACACTTTGTTAGCTCCCTTTGGATCGACAAAACCTTCTGGTTGCATCATATACAACTCTTCTTCCAGAAATCCATTCAGGAATGCAGTTTTGTTTATCCATTTGCCAGATTTCATAAAATGCGGCAATTTGCTAACATGATTCGGACAGACTTAAGCATAGATACGAGAGAGAAACTCTCATCGTAGTCAACACCTTGAACTTGTCGAAAAACCTTTTGCGACAATTCTAGCTTTGTAGATAGTAACACTACTATCAACGTCTGTCTTCCTCTTGAAGATCCATTTAATCTCAATGGCTTGCCGATCATTGGGCAAGTCAATCAAAGTCCATACTTTGTTCTCATACATGGATCTCATCTCAGATTTCATGGCCTCAAGCCATTTTGCGGAATCTGGGCTCACCATCGCTTCTGTTCGTAGGTTCATCATGATCTAGTAGCATGACTTCCAGAACAGGATTGCCGTACCACTCTGGTGCGGATCTCACTCTGGTTTACCTACGAGATTTGGTAGTAACTTGATCTGAAGTTACATGATCATCATCATTAGCTTCCTCACTTATTGGTGTAGTAGTCACATGAACAGATTTCTGTGATGAACTACTTTCCAATAAGGGAGCAGGTACAGTTACCTCATCAAGTTCTACTTTCCTACCACTCAGTTCTTTCGAGAGAAACTCCTTCTCTAGAAAAATTCCGAATTTAGCAATAACAGTCTTGCCTTCGGATTTGTGATAGAAGGTGTACCCAACATTTTCTTTAGGGTATCCTATGAAGACGCATTTTCCGATTTGGGTTTGAGCTTATCAGGATGAAACTTTTTCACATAAGCATCACAACCCCAAACTTTAAGAAACGACAACTTTGGTTTCTTGCCAAACCACAGTTCATAAGGCATCGTCTCAACAGATTTTGATGGTGCCCTATTTAACGTGAATGCAGCTGTCTCTAATGCATAACCCCAAAACGATAGTGGTAGATCGGTAAGATACATCATAGATTGCACTATATCCAATAAAGTACGGTTATGACGTTCGGACACACCATTATGCTGTGGTGTTCCAGGTGGCATGAGTAGTGAAACTATTTCACATTGTTTTTAACTGAAGGCCAAACTCGTAACTCAAATACTCTTCTCTATGATCAGATCGTAGAAACTTTATTTTCTTGTTACGATGATTTTTCACTTCACTCTGAAATTCTTTGAACTTTTCAAATGTTTCAGACTTATGTTTCATCAAGTAGATATACTCATATCTGCTCAAATCATCTGTGAAGATCACAAAATAATGATACCTGTCGCGAGCCTCAATATTCATCGGACCATATACATCAGTATGTATGATTTCCAACAAATCTGTTGCTCGCTCCATTGTTCCAAAGAACAGAGTCTTAGTCATCTTGCCCATGAGGCATGGTTCGCAAGCATCAACTGATTCATAATCAAGTGATTCCAAAAGCCCATCAACATGGAGTTTCTTCATGCGCTTTACACCAATATGACCTAAACGGCAGTGCTACAAATAAGTTGCACTATCATTATTAACTTTGCATTTTTGGTTTCAATATTATGATTATGTGTATCACTATGATCGAGATCCAACGAACTATTTTCATTGGGTGTGTAACCATATAAGGTTTTATTCATGTAAATAGAACAACAATTTATTCTCTTACTTAAATGAATAACCGTATTACAATAAACATGATCAAATCATATTCATGCTCAACGCAAACACCAAATAACACTTATTTAGGTTCAACACTAATCCCGAAATTATAGGGAGTGTGCGATGATGATCATATCAATCTTGGAACCACTTCCAACATACATCGTCACTTCACCCTTAACTAGTCTCCGTTTATTCTGCAACTCCCATTTCGAGTTACTAATCTTAGCAACTGAACTAGTATTAAATACTGAGGGGTTGCTATAAACACTAGTAAAGTACACATCAATAACATGTATATCAAATATACTTATGTTCACTTTTCCATCCTTCTTATCCGCCAATCACTTGGGGTAGTTCCGCTTCCAGTGACCAGTCCCTTTGCAGTAGAAGCACTTAGTCTCAGGCTTAGGACTAGACTTGGGCTTCTTCACTTGAGCAGCAACTTGCTTGTTGTTCTTCTTGAAGTTCCCCTTCTTCCCTCTGCCCTTTTCTTGAAACTAGTGGTCTTGCTACCATCAACACTTGATGTTTTTCTCGATTTCTACCTTCGTCAATTTCCGCATTACAAAGAGCTTGGGAATCATTTCCGTTATCCCTTGCATATCATAGTTCATCATGAAGTTCTACTAACTTGGTGATGGTGACTACAGAATTCTATCAATCACTATCTTATTTGGAAGATTAACTCCCACTTGATTCAAGCGATTGTAGTACTCAGACAATCTGAGCACATGCTCACTAGTTGAGCGATTCTCCTCCATGTTTTAGCTATAGAACTTGTTGGAGACTTCATATCTCTCAACTCGGGTATTTGCTTGAAATATTAACTTCAACTCCTGGAACATCTCATATGGTCCATGACGTTCAAAACGTCTTTGAAGTCCCGATTCTAAGCCGTTAAGCATGGTGCACTAAACTATCAAGTAGTCATCATATTGAGCTAGCCAAATGTTCATAACGTCTGCATCTGCTTCTGCAATAGGTTCGTCACCTAGCGGTGCATCAAGGACATAATTTTTCTGTGCAGCAATGAGGATAAACCTCAGATCACGGATCCAATCTGCATCATTGCTACTAACATCTTTCAACACAATTTTCTCTAGGAACATATCAAAATAAACATAGGGAAGCAACAACGCGAGCTATTGATCTACAACATGATTTGCAAAATACTACCAGGACTAAGTTCATGATAAATTTAAGTTCAATTAATCATATTACTTAAGAACTCCCACTTAGATAGACATCCCTCTAATCCTCTAAGTGATCACGTGATCCAAATCAACTAAACCATGTCCGATCATCACGTGAGATGGAGCAGTTTCATTGGTGAACATCACTATGTTGATCATATCTACTATATGATTCACGCTCGACCTTTCGGTCTCCGCGTTCCGAGGCCATATCTGTATATGCTTGGCTCGTCAAGTATAACCTTAGTATTCCACGTGTGCAACTGTTTTGCACCCATTGTATTTGAACGTAGAGCCTATCACACCCGATCATCACATGGTGTCTCAGCACGAAGAACTTTCGCAACGGTGCATACTCAGGGAGAACACTTCTTGATAATTTAGTGAGAGATCATCTTATAATGCTACTGTCAATCAAAGCAAGATAAGATGCATAAAAGATAAACATCACATGCAATCAATATAAGTGATATGATATGGCCATCATCATCTTGTGCTTGTGATCTCCATCTCCGAAGCACCGTCGTGATCACCATCGTCACCGGCGCGACACCTTGATCTCCATCATAGCATCGTTGTCGTCTCGCCAATCTTATGCTTCCACGACTATCGCTACCGTTTAGTGATAAAGTAAAGCATTACATCACGATTGCATTGCATACAATAAAGCGACAACCATATGGCTCCTGCCAGTTGCCGATAACTCGGTTACAAAACATGATCATCTCATACAATAAAATTTAGCATCATGTCATGACCATATCACATCACAACATGCCCTACAAAAACAAGTTAGACGTCCTCTACTTTGTTGTTGCAAGTTTTACGTGGCTGCTACGGGCTTAAGCAAGAACCAATCTCACCTACGCATCAAAACCACAACGATAGTTTGTCAATTTGACTCTGTTTTAACCTTCGCAAGGACCGGGCATAGCCACACTTGGTTCAACTAAAGTTGGAGAGACAGTCGCCCGCAAGCCACCTATGTGCAAAGCATGTCGGGAGAACCGGTCTCGCGTAAGCGTACGCGTAATGTTGGTCTGGGTCGTCTCGTCCAACAATACCGCCGAACCAAAGTATGACATGCTGGTAGGCAGTATGACTTATATCGCCCACAACTCACTTGTGTTCTACTCGTGCATATAACATCAAACCATAAAACCTAGGCTCGGATGCCACTGTTGGGGAACACAGTAATTTCAAAAAAAATTCTACGCACACACAAGATCATGGTGATGCATAGCAACAAGAGGGGAGAGTATGATCTACGTACCCTTGTAGATCGCAACGGAAGCGTTGACACAACGTAGAGGAAGTAGTCGTACGTCTTCTTCCCGATCCGACCGATCCAAGCACCGTTACTCCGGCACCTCCGAGTTCTTAGCACACGTACAGCTCGATGACGCTCCCCGGGCTCCGATCCAGCAAAGCTTCGGGGATGAGTTTCGTCAGCACAACGGCGTGGTGACGATGATGATGTTCTACCGATGCAGGGCTTCGCCTAAGCACTACAACGATATGACTGAGGTGGAATATGGTGGCAGGGGGCACCGCACACGGCTAAGGAACGATCACGAGGATTAACTTGTGTCTTCTAGGGTGCCCCCTGCCTCCGTATATAAAGGAGCCAAGGGGAGGGGTGCGTCCGGCCAGGAGGTGGGCGCAGGAGGAGTCCTACTCCTACCGGGAGTAGGACTCCCCCCCCCCCCAATCCTAGTTGGAATAGGATTCCTTGAGGGGGGAAGAGAGAGAGAGGGGGCCGGCCACCTCTCCTTGTCCTAATAGTACTAGGGGAGGGGGAAGGCGCGCGGCCCATCTTGGGATGCCCCTTCTCCTTTCCACTAAAGCCCACTAAGGCCCATATAGCTCCCGGGGGGTTCCGGTAACCTCCCGGTACTCCGGTAAAATACCGATTTCACCCGGAACACTTCCGATATCCAAACATAGGCTTCCAATATATCAATCTTTATGTCTCGACCATTTCGAGACTCCTCGTCATGTCTGTGATCACATCTGGGACTCCTAACTCACTTTGGTACGTCAACATGCATAAAACTCATAACAACTGTCATCATAACTTTAAGCGTGCGGACCCTACGGTTCGAGAACAATGTAGACATGACCGAGACACGTCTCCGGTCAATAACCAATAGCGGGACCTGGATGCCCATATTGGCTCCTACATATTCTACGAAGATCTTTATCGGTCAGACCGCATAACAACATACGTTGTTCCCTTTGTCATCGGCATGTTACTTGCTTGAGATTCGATCGTCGGTATCCAATACCTAGTTCAATCTCGTTACCGGCAAGTCTCTTTACTCGTTCCGTAATACATCATCTCACAACTATCATATTAGTTGTAATGCTTGCAAGGCTTATGTGATGTGCATTACCGAGAGGGCTCAGAGATACCTCTCCGACAATCGGAGTGACAAATCCTAATCTCGAAATACGCCAACCCAACATCTACCTTTGGAGACACCTGTAATGCTCCTTTATAATCACCCAGTTACGTTGTGACGTTTGGTAGCACCCAAAGTGTTCCTCCGATAAACGGGAGTTGCATAATCTCATAGTCATAGGAACATGTATAAGTCATGAAGAAAGCAATAGCAACATACTAAACGATCGGGTGCTAAGCTAATGGAATGGGTCATGTCAATCAGATCATTCACCTAATGATGTGATCCCGTTAATCAAATAACAACTCTTTGTCCATGGTTTAGGAAACATAACCATCTTTGATTAACAAGCTAGTCAAGTAGAGGCATACTAGTGACACTCTATTTGTCTATGTATTCACACATGTATTATGTTTCCGGTTAATACAATTCTAGCATGAATAATAAACATTTATCATGATATAAGGAAATAAATAATAACTTTATTATTGCCTTTAGGGCATATTTCCTTCAGTTGCTAGTCTAGAATCAGAATCAGGGGAACAACAACAACAACCCACCACCACCACCACCACCTGTTGATCACTTATCCCGTTTTCTTACGCTGAATCCGCCGGTGTTTTCCAGTAGCACCGAGCCGATAGTAGCAGATGATTGGCTCCGCAAGATAACAAGGGAATTGACCACAGCTGGATGCACAGATGTGGAGAAGGTGAAGTTTGCCACACATCAGCTTGAAGGACCCGCAACATCATGGTGGGAGAATTTCACAGCCACTTTCCCTATCGACACTGTCACATGGGACCAGTTTCAATAGGCTTTTCGAACTGCCCATGTTTCAGCAGGAGCTATGGCCATGAAGAAGCGAGAGTTTCGCAACTTGCGCCAAGGAGGACAGACAGTTGGCCAGTATGTGGAGGACTTTAGTAAATTAGCACGTTATGCCCTAGATGACGTTGCTACGGATGCAGCTAAGCAGGAGAAGTTTCTGGAAGGACTGAATGATGAGTTGAGCATGCAGTTGATGGTAGCAACCTTCAACAACTACCAGGAGTTGGTAGACCGTGCTCTTATGATTGAAGGCAAGCAGCAGCAAATTGAGAACCGCAAGAGGAAGTATGGACAAGGGAAGTACAATTCTGGAGCCCAGCAGAAGCCATGTTTTACCCCTAGATCGGGAGGACATTTTCAGCATACCCATGGAGGAGGTAGCTCGCACAATCACAACGGCACCAAGAATGGTAATGGGAATGGAGGAAGCAATGGCCAGAATTGCACCAACCCATCAACCCCAGCCAAGAAGGACCTGAGCTAGGTCACTTGCTTTAAGTGCCAGAAGACCGGACATTATGCAAATGAATATCCTGAAGGACAGAATGGCAATGGAAGCTCTGGGAAGAAGCCGAACCCTTTCAACAGGGGACAGGTGAACCACGTTAACGTGGAGGTGGTTGAAGAGCAACCGGATGCAGTAATCGATAAGTTTTTGGTTAAGTCATTTACTGCACTCGTTCTTTTTGATACTAGTGCATCGCATTCATACATATCAAGGGGATTTGTGGATAAGTATAACTTGCCCACTAAGGTTCTTGGAACACCTATGCTAGTAAGCTCACCAGGAGCGGCATATATGGCCAGTCAAGGATGTTTTTAAGTGCCATTGAGTATAGGTAGGCATGTGTTTCCCTCGGATTTAATCATTTTGGAATCACAAGGATTGGATTTAATTCTGGGTATGGATTGGCTGTCGATGTACGGAGGAAACATTGATTGCGCCAGTAAGACAATTTTTCTTACTACCCCAGAAGGGAGAAGGATCAAGTATGTATCCCGACATGTGCCAAAAGGGACTCAAGTAAATTGTTTAATAGGAGTTGTGCAGGAGGAAGTACCAGTGGTAAGGGATTTCCCTGAAGTATTTCCAGAAGAGTTGCCAGGCATGCCACCAGATAGAGATATTGAGTTTTTGATTGAGCTATTTCCAGGCACATGGCCAATATCAAAGAGACCATACAGGATGCCTGCAAAGGATTTGGTGGAGATTAAGAAGCAGATTAAGGAGTTACTGGATAAAGGTTATATTCGCCCAAGTTCTTCGCCTTGGGGATCACCAGTACTTCTAATGGAGAAAAAGGATGGATCGTTAAGGATGGTTGTTGATTATCGAGGATTGAATGAAGTAACCATCAAGAACAAGTACCCACTACCAATGATCAATGATCTGTTTGATCGATTGCAAGGAGCTAAGGTATTTTCCAAGATCGATCTGCGATCAGGATACCACTAGTTGAAGATTCGAGAACATGATATACCTAAGACAACTTTTACCACCAGGTATGGGCTGTACGAGTATACCATTATGTCATTTGGTCTGACTAACGCACCTCCATATTTTATGAACATGATGAACAAAGTGTTTATGGAGTTCTTGGATAAGTTCGTCGTGGTGTTCATTGATGATATTCTGGTTTACTCGAAAAGTGAAGAGGAGCATAAGGAGCATTTGCGATTGGTACTTGAGAAGCTCAGAGAACATCAGTTGTATGCCAAGTTCAGCAAATGTGAGTTTTGGTTGAAGGAAGTAGGATTCCTTGGACACGTTATATCCGGAGAAGGTATATCAGTAGATCCCACTAAAGTTGATACCGTGACCAAGTGGGAGGCACCAACAACAGTTGGAGAGACCTGGAGTTTCCTTGGACTCGCAGGATACTACCAAAGATTCATTGAGAATTTCTCAAAGATTGTGAAGCCTATGACGGAGTTGTTAAAGAAGGATACCAAGTTCATATGGACCGAGGAGTGTGAGGCTAGTTTCTAGGAGTTGAAGAAACGCTTGGTTACTTCACCAGTGTTGATTTTGCCACACCAGACCAAGGACTATGAGGTGTATTGTGACGCTTCACGTCGAGGACTTGGAACCGTGC
This sequence comes from Triticum dicoccoides, assembly GCF_002162155.2. Classification (NCBI taxonomy): domain Eukaryota; kingdom Viridiplantae; phylum Streptophyta; class Magnoliopsida; order Poales; family Poaceae; genus Triticum; species Triticum dicoccoides. Next base: position 484,607,133 of record NC_041392.1, on the reverse strand, counting down.
TTATGCAGGAAGGGAGAGTTGTTTCATATGCCTCAAGACAGCTTAAGCCTCATGAGTTGAATTATGCTACGCATGATTTGGAGTTAGCAGCCGTAGTGCATGCATTGAAAACATGGAGACATTTCCTCATTGGAAATCATTGTGAGGTGTACACGGATCACAAGAGTTTGAAGTACATTTTCACGCAGAAGGAGTTGAACCTCAGACAAAGGAGATGGTTGGAGCTCATCAAGGATTATGATATGAGATTGCATTACCATCTCGGAAAGGCTAATGTAGTAGCTGACGCATTGAGTCGCAAAAGCCATGTCAATACACTAATGACGGGAGAAATACCAAGGGAGTTAGCCGAAAATCTTCGTGAACTATGTTTGGAAATAGTTCCGAGAGGCTATGTAGCAGCATTGGAGATTCAGTCAACTTTAATGGATAGAATCAGAGAAGCTCAGAAGACTGACAAGGAGATTGCCTATATTAAGGAGAAACTGACCAAAGGAAAAGCTAAGGTATTTCGTGAGGATGAGCACGACACTCTATGGTTTGAAGACCGTGTTTATGTGCCCAATGACCCGGAGATCAGGAAGTTGATTCTGCAAGAGGCACACGATTCACCATATTTGATTCACCTAGGAAATACCAGATGTATTTGGATTTGAAGGATATTTTCTGGTGGACCAGAATGAAGAAGGATATTGCGGAGTATGTAGCAGTTTGTGATGTATGTCAGAGAGTAAAGGCAGAGCATCAGAAGCCAGCAGGATTGCTACATCCATTGCCGATACCCGAATGGAAGTGGGATAAGTTAGGCATGGATTTTATCACGGGATTACCCAGGACTTGTTCAGGCTACGACTCGATTTGGGTTGTAGTCGATCGGTTGACGAAAGTAGCTCATTTCATCCCGGTAAAGATCACTTATACCAGTGCAAAGTTGGCAAAGATATATATGACCAGAATCGTTTGTCTGCATGGAGTTCCAAGGAGCATAGTATCAGATAGAGGAACCCAGTTTACCTCAAAGTTCTGGAATCAGTTGCACGAAACTTTGGGTACCAGGCTAGAGTTCAGCACAACTTTTCATCCACAGACAGATGGACAGACCGAGAGAGTCAATCAGATTTTGGAGGACATGCTGAGAGCTTGTGCGCTAGATTATGGATCTAGTTGGGACGAGAATTTGCCGTATGCAGAGTTCTCTTCCAACAATAGCTATCAATCCAGTTTAAAGATGGCCCCTTTCGAAGCCTTGTACGGAAGAAGGTGCAGGACACCGTTGTCATGGGATGAAGTTGGAGACTGCCAGTTGTTTGGACCTGATTTGATTAAGGAGTCTAAACAGAAGGTGAAATTGATTCGCGATAGGCTCAAGGTAGCTCAATCCCGGCAGAAGAGCTACGCAGATTCTAAACGCAAGGAGACAGTTTACAAAGTCGGAGACCGAGTTTATCTTCGAGTATCACCACTTTGGGGAACAAAGCGTTTTGGTGTTAAAGGAAAGTTAGCGCCACAATTTGTAGGACCCTACCGAGTATTGGAACGTATGGGAGAAGTGGCCTACAAGTTGGAATTGCCCGCAGGATTGTCGGGAGTTCATGATGTGTTCCATGTTTCTCAGTTGAATAAGTGCCACACGGAGATGGCTGACATACCCTTGAGAGACACCGTGCCATTGGAAGCAATTCAGTTGGATAACGATTTGACCTATGAGGAGAAACCAGTTAAGATTCTAGAGTATGCCAGTCGAGTCACCCGCAGCAAGGTTATCAAGTTTTGCAAGGTTCAATGGAGCCACCACACGGAGGATGAAGCCACCTGGGAGCGAGAGGAAGGTTTGCTCAAGGACCACCTTCACCTATTTTCTAGCCAACCCGAATCTCGACGGCGAGATTCATCTTAAGGGGGGTAGGTTTGTAACATCCCAAAATTTCAATTATGAATTTTATACATTAGATCATCATTGCATATCATAATTTATTTGCTTTTGGTTTTGATCCTAGAAATTCCACGCAACTCAAGGACCCACGGAGAGAGTTGGGGATTTCGTTATTTTCATATTTGAGTTTTCTCAAATTTTGCGAATAGGATCATTTGATTTTAATTATTTTATTATCAATTATTTCTATTACAAAAATATGAGAGAGGGAATAAAACGACTTTCCCAAAATAAAGAAATATTGAGGATTTAATAATAAAATCAAATAAGATTTTATTTCGGAGTTTTTCGGTATTTTATTTGAATTTAGGAAAAATGTGCATTTTTCAAAATTGCATTTAGGCCCCAAATAAATGTTCACCTTGTGCGGCTTGATTTTAGAAGCCCGGGAAAATTTATTTCGGCATTTTTGGAGTCCGTTTAGTATTTCTTTTATTTGTTTTTCTGTGCGTAATAATTAAAAAAACGCGAACCGACTTTGGGCCGTACCCGAGCGGGACTCCGCCCGGGGGCAGCCTTTATTAGCCGCCCGACCCAAGCCGCCAGCCCATCGCGCCCGAAACCCTAATCAGCCGCCGCCGCCTCCCGCCGCCGGACCCGCCGCCCGAGGTCAACCTCGTTTTCACCGCCCGTTTTTTATAAAAAAAAAGAGAAAAAAAGTCGCGGTTTTTATTTTTTTTAGTTTCAGTTTTTTTAAATAGATCGGTTTTTCCGGTTTATTTATTTAGTGAGCATTCGTCCATTCGTTTGTTCTAGCGAATGTTCGTCGTTTTTCTTTTTCTCGGATTAAATCCGCGATTTTTCTGATCGCGATTCCTGATCCGATTTTCGTTTTAGTATAACTTTTCGCTCGTTTATCGGAATCAGACGATTCAAGCGCCTGGAGTTTCGTCTCGAAACCCTCTATCCATTTCACCAACTTAAACAAGTTTTTGCCACTGTAAAAGTTTCCCTAGATCCAGAATAGTAAACGAAGCTTGTTTCTTTTGCCGTTTGACTTTCGTTGCTTCGTTGGATGTGATTCTTTTTGCAAACCGGAGTTCTTAAGTTGAACCTTCTGGTTAGATCTCTTTTTTGAGTTTTACCCGTGCATTAGATGAATACTTATTGTATGCTTGTTTGTTTGTCTGTGATAGAATACCCGGAGTGCGCTGCGTGTTACTTCGAATCTCTAGGTTTCGCGGATCATCAGCAAGGCAAGTAACACTTTGATCATACCTCCTACTACCCAGTTTTATTGCATTAGATCAATCCTCAAACATTGCATGATTAGGATCTAATTAAATTGTGGGATGGGAAGTAGTTGAGGTAGTACCTATTAACTGTTGTATTATCAAACCTTTGGGAGTTACTTCTATGTTTGCCTATTATGCCATGCTATGCTAGTAGACGTGGATTGGGTGAGTGATATCCATGATAGATGTGAGTTTTTTAATTAATGGTTTATCTAAGGTGGCAACTTAAACACACATCTGGGTGGATCGAGGTACCTGGGTATTCCAGGATTGCCTGTTTTTCTTTATGGACCGCCACCCAGGCCCAAAGGGATCATGAGATTTTTCATACTAGAAACTTCCGTGTGCAGCCACAAGCTATTATGGGCCCTAGCATAGTTGATTAAGTCGTGCGAACTCTTACAGGGTAGACTAGCAGATGTAGGGGAAAGTAGGTGTAACGGTCTATCCATCGTAAGGTGCTAGCGCTTCTAAAAGACTATGTCCCGATCATCCGTCTTCTCAAACACCATGTAGTGCGAGAAACCAAATGGAGGCGATCAAGTCTTGTGGGGAAAAGTGCGCAAATCTCTGCAGTGTATAAACTAATCATGGTTAGCCGTGTCCCCGGTTATGGACAACTTGAGTATCTAGTACTTGGATTATCATGTGAATCTCAACATGTTACTCTAAATTAATTTTGTTGGGTTTTGTTTAATGATGATGCTTAATTGGGATTGAGAATGCTATCAACCATTCTCAATGTTTAACAACTACCATAATAGTTAAATAAAATTTATTCCTTTGCAGTAGGGAAAAATTGGCTTTATGCAAAACTGTAACCATAGAGCTTTCCACCAGCCAAATATGCATATAGTATAGCTGTTTCATTCCATTACTCTCTATGTGTTACTTTGCCAGCATATTCCATGTGCTGACCCGTTTCGGGCTGCAATGTTAATGTTGCAGACTTTTCAGACGATGATTAAGGAGTTTTAGGTCGTGGTTCTATACTCAGTGATGCCGTTAGAGTTGATGGACTCACTTATCTTCCAAGCCTTCCACTGTTATCGTTATTAGATGGCCTTAAGCCATATTTATTGTAATAAGTTCTCTATTGAGACACTCGATGTAATAAGTGTGTGATTGCTACTCTGTTATAAATCCTCCAAGTACTATGTGGTGTCAACATTACTGATCCAGGGATGACACCTGAGCACAGAGATCAGACTGTTTGAGGTCTGGTCGCTACAGTTGGGTGCATCATGATTGGATCTTTTCTACCATGAATTACAATGTTTAGTCGCTGCTTGAACTTCGGAGGTGCTCTACATTTATGTTTTGCGGTCTCAGAAAGGGCTAGCGAGATACCATTATTGTCATATTATATCATGGTTGTTTTGACAATGTGTTGCTATTTGAGATATCTTATTATTGCTCGCTAGCTGATTATGTCATTGATATGAATCATTATAATCTTTAAGAGTTATTGTTGACATGGTTAGTTATAATGTTGGCTGAATGTTGTTTAAGCTTATTTATGCAAACAAGAGCAAAAGAGTTCTTAAAAGTTTTTCTTTCTCACTTTCAGTTTATCAACTGAATTGCTTGAGGACAAACAAAGGTTTAAGCTTGGGGGAGTTGATACGTCTCCAACGTATCTACTTTTTCTCACGCTTTTCCTCTTGTTTGGACTCTAATTTGCATGATTTGAATGAAACTAACCCCGGACTAACGTTTTTTTCAGCAGAACTACCATGGTGTTGTTTTTGTGCAGAAATAAAAGTTCTCGGAATGGAATGAAACTTTTTGAGGACTTTTCATACCAATAATAAGAATTTTTGGAGCCAAGACCCATGGAGAGGGGCTCGTGGGTGGGCACAACCCACCAGGGCACGCCCCCTCTCCTGGCGCGCCCAGGTGGGTTGTCCACACCTTGTGGCCCCGCTGATGACCCCCCTGATACTATAAAATCACATTCTTCCAGAAAAAAATCAGGGAGAAAGAATTATCGCGATCCACGAGATGGAGCCGCCGCCAAGCCCTGTTCTTCCTCGGGAGGGCAGATCTGGAGTCCGTTTGGGGCTCCGGAGAGGGGGATCTTCGATCTTCATCATCACCAACCTATCTCCATCGCCAATTCCATGATGCCCCCCACCGGGAGTGAGTAATTCCTTCGTAGGATCACTGGTTGGTGAGGAGTTGGATGAGATTCGTCATGTAATCGAGTTAGTTTTGTTAGGGCATGATCCCTAGTATCCACTATGTTCTTAGATTGATGTTGCTATGAGTTTGACATGCTTAATGCTTGTCACTTTGGGCCCGGGTGCCATGATTTCAGATCTAAACCGTTTATGTTATCATCATTATATTCATGTTCTATATCCGATCTTGCAAGTTATAGTCACCTACTATGTGTTATGATCTGGCAACCCCGGAGTGACAACAACCGGGCCCACTCCCGATGATGACCGTAGTTTGAGGAGCTCATGTATTCACTATGTGTTAATGCTTTGTTCCGGTTCTCTATTAAAAGCAGGCCTTAATATCCCTTAGTTTCCACGGGAGGATAGGACAAAAGATGTCATGCAAGTTCTTTTAATAAAGCATGTATGACTATTTACGGAATACATGCCTATGTTATATCGATGAACTGGAGCTAGTGTCATATCGCCCTAGGTTATAACTGTCTCATGATGAATATTATCCAACAAGTCACCGATCCAATGCCTACGAATTTATCCAATATTGTTCTTGCTAAGTTACTACTGCTATCGACACTGTTACGCTTGCTACAAAATTATTGCTATCACTGTTACTGTTACTATTGCTACTGTCACTAATATCAAAACTATCAAACCACTTTGCTATTGATCACTTTGCTGCAGATAATTAATCTCCAGGTGTGGTTGAATTGACAACTCAGCTTCTAATACCTTCAAATATTGTTTGGCACCTCTTGTGTCGAATCTATAAATTTGGGTTGAATACTCTACCCTCGAAAATTGTTGCGATCCCCTATACTTGTGGGTTATCAGCGCACCAAGGGGGGAGTCCTACTTGGACTAGATTCGGCCCCCCTTTTTCCTTTCTCCACCGGAGGGAATAGGAAGGAGAGGGAGAGGGAAAGGGAAGGGGGGCCGCGCCCCCTCCTCCTTGTCCTATTCGGACTCCCTAGGAGGGGGCGCGCGCTACCCCCTCCTCCTTGTCCTATTCGGACTCCCTAGGAGGGGGT
>NC_041392.1:484554997-484600313 GCF_002162155.2 Triticum dicoccoides | reverse complement strand
ACCCCCCCCCCCCCACGGGCTTCCCTCTCTCTCCCTTTAGGCCCATGTAGGCCCAACACTTCCCCGGGGGGTTCCGGTAACGCCTCGGTACTCAGGAAAAATACCCGAATCACTCGGAACCATTCTGATGTCCGAATACTACCTTCCAATATATGAATCTTTACCTCTAGACCATTTAGAGACTCCTCGTCATGTCCGTGATCTCATTCGGGACTCCGAACAAACTTCGGTCACCAAAACACATAACTCATAATACAAATCGTCATCGAACGTTAAGCGTGCGGACCCTACGGGTTCGAGAACTATGTAGACATGACTGAGACACATCTCCAGTCAATATCCAATAGCAGAACCTGGATGCTCATATTGGCTCCTAGATTTTCTATGAAGATCTTTATCGGTCAAACTGCATAACAACATACGCCATTCCCATTGTCATCGGTATGTTACTTTCCCGAGATTTGATCGTCGGTATCATCATCCCTAGTTCAATCTTGTTACCGACAAGTCTTTTTACTAGTTCCTTAATGCATCATCACGTAACTAACCAATTAGTCACATTGCTTGCAAGGCTTATAGTGATGTGCATTACCGAGAGGGCCCACAGATACCTCTCTGATACATGGAGTGACAAATCCTAATCTTGATCTATGCCAAGTCAACAAAAACCTTCGGAGACACCTATAGAGCATCTTTATAATCACCCAGTTATGTTGTGATGTTTGATAGCACACAAGGTGTTCCTCCGGTATTCGGGTGTTGCATAATCTCATAGTCAGAGGAATATGTATAGGTCATGAAGAAAGCAATAGCAACAAAACTAAACGATCATTATGCTAAGCTAACGGATGGGTCTTGTCCATCACATCATTCTGTAATGATGTGATCCCATTCATTAAATGACAACACATGTCTATGGTCAGGAAACTTAACCATCTTTGATTAACGAGCTAGTCAAGTAGAGGCATACTAGGGACACTCTGCTTGTCTATGTATTGATACATCTCCAATGTATCTATAATTTTTTATTGTTCCATGCTATTATATTATCTATTTTGGATGTTTAATGGGCTTTATTATGCACTTTTATATTATTTCTGGGACTAACCTATTAACCGAAGGCCCAGTGCAAATTGCTGTTTTTTTCCTATTTCAGTGTTTCGTAGAAAAGGAATATCAAATGGAATCCAAACGGAATGAAAGCTTCGTGAGGATCTTTTTTGGAACAAACGCAATCCAAGAGACTTGGAGTGGAGGTCAAGGAAGCCACAAGGTAGGGTGGCGCGCCTAGGGGGGCAGGCGCGCCCCCACCCTCATGGGCCCCTCGTAGCTCCACCGATCTACTTCTTTCGCCTATATATACTCTTATACACTAAAAACATCTAGGGGAGCCACAAAATCACTTTTCCACCGCTGCAACCTTCTATACCTGTGAGATCCCATCTGGGGACTTTTTTGATGATCTGCCGAAGGGGGGTTCGATCACGGAGGGCTTCTACATCAACACCATAGCCTCTCCGATGATGTGTGAGTAGTTTACCACAGGCCTTCGGGTCCATAGTTATTAGCGCTCTCTTTGGTTCTCAATACAAAGTTCTCCTCGATGTTCTTGGAGATCTATTTGATGTAATACTTTTTGCGGTGTGTTTGCCGAGATCCGATGAATTGTGGGTTTATGATCAAGTTTATCTATGAACAATATTTGATTCTTCTCCGAATTCTTATATGCATGATTTGATATCTTTGCAAGTCTCTTAGAATTATCAGTTTGGTTTGGCCTACTAAAATGATCTTTCTTGCAACGGGAGAAGTGCTTAGCTTTGGGTTCGATCTTGCGGTGCTTGATCCCAATGACAGAAAGGGAACCGACATGTATTGTATTGTTGCCATCGAGGATAAAAAGATGGGGTTTATATAACATTGCTTGAGTTTATCCCTCTACATCATGTCATCTTGCCTAATTGTCAGAGTAAATAGCCATGGGTAGCCTAGCCGGCTTCCCCTGGCCCTTCTGAAAAAATTACGAGCCCGTCCGGCTCTCAGGAATCCAAGACGTGGGGCCGCCTTCCCCTTGCTGGCTGTCACCCAGGCCAGCTCGAAGAAGGCGGCCCGACTTTACCCCTCATGAAGAAAACCATTGGAGGCCGACTTGAAGAAGCCGGCCATGAGGAGGCCGACTCCAAGAAGCCGGCTCCCATAAAGCGGTCGAGACCATACCCTCAAAGTTTGCACCCACCTAACGGTGGTGCGACGGGGCGTGGCTACAGTGAAGCCTGCCACCCCCGAATCCCGGAGCACGCCTGGCACAGTGCGCCGTACGGAGTAGGCATGACCCGTCCGGCGCGGCACTGTTGCCATGTTGACCTTGGCGTCACCCACGACGGGCCGCCAGCGCGGCCCACCGATGGTGGGCCCCTTCGGGCAGAGAGACGCCCGAAGGCGGCCACGCCTCCAACCAGTCGGCCCAAGACAGAGCCGGCTCCCCGCAGCCGGCTTGCCGCCTCCCTCGAAGGAGACGCCCCATTAAGGAGACAAGACGCGGTGAGGCTACAGCGATCGCCCGACGGGCGGCGGCACTGTAGCCGCGCCTACCGCGACGAGGCCCACGTCACCAAAATGGAGCCACAGTAACCAGCCGCCGACCAGGCCCTGGACAGTGGGGCCTGCCTGTCGACCAAGGGGCCGGCAGCCGGCGGGGCCTACCAGTCGGCGGGCCCCAGCAGCCGGCGCAGAAGCCGGCGAGCGCAGTCACAGACGGCCGGGCCCCGCGCCCAGTCGGATTACCATTGTACCCCCGGGGGGGCCTATATAAACCCCCCGAGGCACCCATGCAAAGGGTTGGACCCCCTGCTAGTTCTAGACACCCCATAAGGAGAAGAAGCAGGCTAGCCGTACCCTTCTTCCTCCTCCTACCAAACTGCTCAAGGAGCATTGTGTAGTTACTTGTTCGACTAGTGAACATGCGGAGACCCCGCAGAGCAGCAGTAGGGGTGTTATCTCCAAGGAGAGCCCCGAAGCTGGGTAAGATCCGCCGGCGTGCATGTCTTTGCCTTATCCCGTTTCTAGGCACCGGCGATGTCTTACTGGCTCCCACAATGATAAGCCACCCGTTGGCATATGTCGCACCTACCACCTGACATTTGGCGCCCACTGTGGGGCCAGGTGCACCATCGTTCGGAGACCTGTTCTGGACGGGAACCCTCTTCCTCCCCAGCGAGCGTAGCCAGCCCGGCACGCTCGATGGCGCTTGCCACGACGCGCTGCAAGGCGTCACCAGCATCTGCACGGCGAGCAGCCTCGCTGATCTCCTCGACAAAACCCTCATCTCCGACGAGCTCGCCTCCGATGCGGGCACCGACCACCTCGCCAACCTCCTCGGCCAGCTCCATGTCTCCAGCGAGCCCGCTGTGGACCTAGAGTCGGTTGGCTCCACCGACCCGATGCCCGTCGACTCCGACACAGCCTCGTTCGACACCTTCCCCACCAACGTCACGATCTACAACGGCCCGCTTCCTCGAGCCGATGGTTGGGACGCTGCCACCACCGAGGTGATGGTTGCCGGCCACGGCGGCTCGGCCGACGAGAGCGCCCACGACGCCCTACACGTGGTGGCCCACGACTTGTCCGCCCCCCTCCTGGCCAATGCCGACGACGAAGCATTGGAGGCACGCCGCCTCGCCCTCCTCGCAGAGGGCCGGAGGCTGGCTTCCATAAGACGCCTCACTGAGGCCTACCAGCGCGAAGCTGACCGCGCCGCCTTCTGCACGCCGGCCCCAGCCGGGCCAAGCCGGGCCGGCCTTGTCAAGCGACGCAGCGCCGTCATCGCCGACACGCTGGGAGTTGACCGCCCAGTCTATGCCACTCAGCTCGAGAACTTGCGTGCCGCCCAGGCGGCCGTAGACGAGTTGGACGGCTTGGAGGCCGAAGACCTCCCCCACATGACCCGGCGCATCCAGCAACTGATCAACGCAGCCGCGCAGCGGCACGAAGCAGACGCCCGCGCGGGAAGCCCTCCCCCGCGCCGAGATCACGGCGCGACGTCCCGGACGCCGGCTACGAGCAACACCCGTGCGCGGCGCGAGAAAGAGCCGGCTGCCAGCCGCAGCCGGACCCGAATCTCCATCGAGCGAGACGCGGACGGCCATCCCCGAGCCATGGAATGGCGGGGCAACCCGCCTCCGCCTCGACCCCGTGGAGAGAGATATCCCACCCCGCCGCCAGTGGCGCACCCGACTCTCAGCGGCCGACTAGGTCGCCGCAAAGGAGTCGGCGAGAACGATGCCCACCATTGGATCGACCGCCTGGCGCGATCCCTGGCACTGGAAGAAGAAGACGATGTCGGCCCGCCTTGTTTCGGCCCCCGCATCCGCGACGAGCCCTTCCCCAAAGGGTTCTCACTCCCAAGAGACACGCCCAAGTACAACGGCTCCGTGAAGCCGGAAGATTGGCTGATCGACTACTCCACGGCGGTCAGCATAGCCAACGGCAACAGGCGCGTTGCCGTGAAGTACGTACCCCTCATGCTGCAAGGCACGGCGCGAACCTGGCTCAACAGCCTCAAGCCTCTCAGCATCAACAGCTGGCTAGATTTCACCGAAGCTTTCATCCGCAACTTCACCAGCACCTACAAGCGGGCTCCCAAGCCTAGACAGCTCTCCTTGTGCGTACAAGGCCCCGCCGAGTCCACTTGCGACTACCTCACGCGTTGGGCCGAGCTCCGCAATTCTTGCGAGGGGGTGCACGAGGTGCAAGCCATCGAGTACTTTACAGCCGGATGCCGAGAAGGCACCCTTCTCAAGCACAAGCTCCTCTGCGACGAGCCGGCTACCCTCGACGAGCTGCTGGACATAGAGGACAAGTACGCCACCGCCGACTCCTCAATGAAGACCGAGCTTCGGGTAGACGCGTCCGGAAAGGTACTCAACCCGGCGCCCAAGACGCCGGCTGGGGATTCCGGCCGACGCCCCCACTCGAACGACCACAAGCGCAAGGGCCCCACGCCGCCTCCCGCCAGTCGGCAGGTGGCCACAGTCGAAGACGCGCCGCCTGAAGAGCGACCGACGCCCAAGAAGCCCAAGGGCGGCAGGCCGGCTTGGCAGCCCGCCTTCTCCTACGAGCAAACTCTCGACGCCCCGTGCAAGTTCCACAGCGCCGCGAAGCCGTCCAACCACACAACCCGGAAGTGCCATTGGCTCACCCGAATCTCTAAAGGCGAGGGGCTCGTGCCGCCTCCGCCTGCCGGCCCACCGCCTCCGGCCCCGCCGCCTCCGGCCGCTCGGCCCGCAGTCGGAGCCGTGCACGACGAATTCCCCGACGAGCAAGCAACCTATATCGTCTTTACAAGCCAGCCCAAAGACCGGCGCAGCAAACGCCGAGAGCACCAGGAAGTCAGCGTGGTCGCTGCCAACCCCGCCAGACACATGCATTGGTCAGAAAAGCCCATCAGCTGGAGCCGGGCCGACCATCCAGAGGTGATGCCGTCTCCCGGCTCTTATGCTTTGGTCCTGAAAGCCACCCTTGCAACGGACAGACGCGCCGCCCGCTTCTCCCGTGTGTTGATAGACGGCGGGAGCAGCATCAACATCCTGTACCGTGACACCCTGGAGAAGCTAAACGTCAAGACGAAGCAGCTCATGCCTACCCGGACAGTGTTTCATGGCATCGTACCCGGCCTGTCCTGCGCCCCCATTGGCAAGATCAAGATCGATGTACTTTTTGGGGACAAGGAGCATTTCCGCCGGGAAGCGATCTGGTTTGAAGTGGTGGACCTGGAGAGCCCTTACCATGCGTTGCTTGGCCGACCTGCCTTGGCCAAATTCATGGCAGTTCCCCACTATGCATACCTCAAGATGAAGATACCAAGCACCAAAGGCGTCATCACCGTAGCCGGCGATTACAAGAAGTCCTCTGAGTGCACGGCAGCCAGCAGCCGGCTGGCCAAGTCCCTTGTGATTGCCGAGGAAAATAAGATGCTGGACCGAGTCGTGGCCATAGCCGGCAAGCAGTCGGCCGTGTCCCCCGACCCTAAGGAGCATGATGCTCAAGGATCTTTCCAGCCGGCCAAGGAGACGAAGAAGGTTCCTCTTGACCCCGAGCATCCAGAGAGGTTTGCCGTCATCGGGGCAAACCTGAACAGCAAATAGGAAGGCGAGCTCGTCGATTTCCTCCGTGAGAATCGGGACATCTTTGCATGGTCCCCCAAGGACATGCCGGGTGTTCCGAGGAAATTCGCCGAGCACAAACTACACGTTCGAGAAGACGCAAAGCCAGTCAAACAACCCCTTCGCCGACTGTCGGAGGAGAAATGCAGGATTGTAGGGGAGGAGATAGCCCGGCTTTTGGCAGCCGGCTTCATTATGGAAGTTTTCTTCCCAGAGTGGCTCGCCAACCCGGTCCTCGTGCTAAAGAAGAACTACAAGTGGCGCATGTGCATAGACTACACAAGCCTCAACAAGGCCTGCCCCAAAGATCCCTTTGCCCTGCCAAGGATAGACCAAGTGATAGACTCTACAGCCGGATGCGAGCTGTTGAGTTTCTTGGATGCTTACTCCGGATATCACTAGATAAAGCTGGATCCGGACGACCGCCTGAAGACCGCCTTCATCATGCCATTTGGAGCCTTCTGCTACCTGACTATGACATTCGTCTTGAGAAATGCCGGTGCCACTTTTCAGCGTTGCATGCAGAAGTGCCTCCTCAAGCAACTCGGCAGAAACGCTCACGTTTACGTGGACGACATCATGGTGAAGACGGAGAAGCGCGGCACCTTGCTGGGAGACCTCAAGGAAACGTTTGAGAACTTGCGCCAATTTCAAATCAAGCTCAACCCCGAGAAATGCGTGTTCGGAGTGCCAGCCGGCCAGCTCCTAGGCTTCCTGGTCTCCGAACGCGACATCGAATGCAACCCGGTGAAGATCAAGGCCATCGAGAGAATGGCGATCCCCACCAAGCTTCGAGACATTCAGAAGTTCACCGGGTTCTTGGCCTCCTTGAACCTCTTCATCAGTCGGCTCGGAGAGAAAGCTCTCCGCCTCTACCGCCTCATGAAGAAGAGCACTCACTTTGAGTGGAACGACCAGGCCGATCAAGCTTTTCACGAGCTGAAGAAGATGCTGGCCACGCCGCCCGTTCTGGCAGCGCCGACTGAGAAGGAGCCCATGCTCCTCTACATCGCCGCAACCAGCCGGGTGGTCAGCACCGTCGTTGTAGTCCAACGCCCAGAAGAAGGCCGAGCCCAGCCGGTCCAGAGGCCGGTGTATTATTTGAGCGAGGTGCTGTCCGCCTCAAAGCAGAACTACCCGCACTACCAGAAGATGTGTTACGGCATGTACTTCACCGCCAAGAAGCTGAAGCCCTACTTTCAAGAGCATTCCGTCACGGTCGTATGCACCGCCCCGCTGGCCGAGATCATAGGCAGCCGAGACGCATCCGGCCGGGTGGCGAAATGGGCCATCGAGCTGGCCCCTTACACGATCTTCTACCAGCCCCGCACCGCCATCAAGTCCCAAGCACTAGCCGACTTCCTCGTCGACTGGGCCGAGACCCAGTACCTGCCGCCGGCTCCTGACTCCACCCATTGGCGCATGCACTTCGACGGGTCCAAGATGCGCACCGACTTGGGAGCCGGCATCGTCCTTACCTCTCCCAAAGGCGACAAGCTTAGATACGTGCTACAGATCCACTTTGCCACCTCCAACAATGTGGCCGAGTACGAGGCGCTCATACACGGGCTCCGGCTTGCCAAAGAACTTGGCATTCGCCGGATCCTATGTTATGGCGACTCGGACCTGGTGGTCTAGCAATCATCCGGCGACTGGGACGCCAAGGACGCAAATATGGCGAGCTACCGCTTCCTGGTCCAACAACTCAGCGGATACTTTGAAGGATGCGAGTTCCTCCACGTACCGCGAGCCGACAACGAGCCAGCCGATGCCCTGGCTCGAATAGGCTCTAATCGGCAAGCAATCCCAACCGGCGTCGCTCTACAACGCCTCCTCAAGCCATCTATCAAGCCGTCTCCAGAGTCCGACTCCATCTTCGCGCCGCCTAACCCCGATGCGGCCAGGTCCGGCTCGAAGAACCAAGCAGGCGACACCGAGACTCCCGCAGCCGGCCCGGGGACTTCGGCAACCAGCTCGGGGACTGCCACACCCGGCTCGGGGACTGCGGTAGCTGGCCCGGGGACTGCACCAGCACAACAGCCTGCGGCCGACTCCAGCATTTCACCACCCAGCCCGCCCACCCTGGTAGCAGTAGCCACATTGGCAGTAGGGGAAGTCGTGGCTCCGTCATGGGCTCAGTCCATCCTCAACTTCCTAGTAAACCAAGACCTGCCGGCTGACGAAACAGAAGCAAGACAAGTCCAACGTCGAGCCAGAGCATACACAATCGTCAACAGAGAACTAGTCAAGCGCAGCGTCACTGGAATCCTCCAACGGTGCGTCGAGCAAGAGAAGGGCATTGCAATCCTCAGAGACATTCACCAAGGAGAATGCGGCCACCATGCGGCCTCAAGATCACTTGTCGCCAAAGCCTTCCGCCATGGTTTCTTCTGGCCGACTGCTTTGGATGACGCCAAAGAATTAGTTAAACATTGCAAGGGGTGCCAACTTTTCAGATCCAAGCAACACATGCCGGCTTCGCCACTCAAGACCATTCCCCTCACTTGGCCCTTCGCCGTTTGGGGACTGGACATGGTGGGCCCATTCAAGACGGCGCGCGGTGGCATGACGCATTTGCTCGTCGCCGTGGACAAATTCACCAAGTGGATTGAGGCAAAGCTGATCAAGAAGCTGAATGGGCCGACTCCTGTGACGTTCATTGCAGACATAACAACTCGGTACGGCGTGCCACACAACATCATCACCGACAATGGCACGAATTTTGCCAAAGGAGCCTTGGCACGTTTCTGCGCAGCCCAAGGTATCCGACTGGACTTAGCATCCGTCGCCCACCCGCAGTCAAACGGCCAGGTCGAGCGAGCCAACGGCTTCATCCTCTCCGGCATCAAGCCCCGACTGGTCGTACCTCTGGAGCGCTCAGCCGGCTGTTGGCTCGATGAGCTGCCGGCTGTCCTCTGGAGTCTGCGCACTACACCAAACAAGTCAACCGGCTTCACCCCTTTCTTCCTTGTGTATGGTGCCGAGGCGGTCATCCCAACTGACATCGAGTTCGACTTGCCTCGAGTAACCATGTACACGGAAGAGGAGGCCAAGGAAGCACGAGAAGACGGCGTCGACCTGCTAGAAGAAAGCCGGCTGTTAGCCCTTAGCCGGTCGGCCATCTACCAGCAGGGTTTGCGCCGCTACCACAGCCGGAAGGTCAGGCCAAGATCTTTCCAAGAGGGCGATCTTGTGCTCCGGCTGATCCAGCGAACAGCCGGCCAGCACAAACTCTCGGCCCCTTGGGAAGGCCCCTTCGTCATCAGCAGAGCTCTAGGGAACGACTCCTACTACCTGATCGACGCACAGAAGCCAAAGGCACGCAAGAGAGACGACTCCGGCAAGGAGTCGGAACGACCATGGAACGCCAACCTCCTTCGAAGATTTTACAGTTGAAATGCAGTATGTACCACGCTAACTTTTGTATTAAGTGCAAGACAATAGGCTCCCCGAGGAGGGTCAGGGACTGCCATCCCTTGTTTATGAATGAAAAGTATCATGCGTATGACCTTGTCATTTCATTTACTTGTTCCGTCCGGCACCAGGTTCGACTAGTCGGCTCGGGGACTGGCCGACTGGAGTTATATTAGAAGTCCTACCCGCAGTCAGATAAGTAGTGTGCCGGCTCCCAAGCTTTCTCTTGCCAAAAGTCGCAGTTTGAAGAACCGGCTGTCCGACTGGCAAGAGTTAAAGGCAGGAGCGGGCGTCCACATGAAAAAATGGCTAGGGACTAACGGACTAATATAACAAAAGCCGGTTTTTCTCCCACCGCCGAATGGCTACAAGAGTAGCCGGCCGGCCGGTTTCCATTCACTTCACTTCAATCCAAGAAAGCTCAAGTACTTGCCTCCCCAAAGAGGGAAGGCGGCAAAGGAAAAAGCCTAAGGATAAAAAGCATACGCGAATGGAAACCAAACATGCACATAATAATATTTACATAAAAGACCCCCGAGAGGCCAGCATTCAACATAGTTTGGACACACCCCTAGTGGGTGGAACTGCGAAAACTTGATGAAGATTGTTCAAAAGACAACAAGCAGGAAAGATAAAGACGGCAGGTCAAGCCGGCGGAGCGACCGACGAGCCGGACTGGTTGGTGGAGACGGTCATGCCGGCTGAAGGAGCGGCCGGCTGGCGAACTTCGGCTTGGTCGCCGCCTCCCGTAGAGGGCGCGCTTCCACGCGCCTCGTTGCTGGAGGCACGGTTGGCCTGAGGTCGGCCGATTGTTCCACCAACCGGCTTGACGTCTTCGCCGTCCTCCTCTTCGTCATCCTCGCCCTTGTCACTGGAGGCAATCTCCTCCGCCGAGTCCTTGCCCACCGCCGGGTTCAGCCCGAACCACTCCTCCGGCTGAGCAACACTGTCATCATCGATTTCGGGTGCGAAAACGCTGATGTCGGTGCACTCGGCGATCGTCGAAGCTCGCTGAGCGATAGCCGGCCTCACCTCCTCCAGCTCCGCATCGGCCTCCATTCACCAAGTGCGCAGCTGGTTCAGGCTCAGCACTGGGTACCAAGCCCGAACGAACTCCAACGCCCACCCGGCTCCGAGGCGGGCCGCCGACGCCTTCCAAGCTTCAAAGCGACCGACTGCGACCTCTAGCCAGTCGGCAGTTCGGCTTGGGGTGCGGGGGATCGTCTCGCCGGGCCTGAGGGCGGCCAACACTTGCGCCCTGGCACGTTGTAGCCGGCGAAGCATCCGATGAGCCGGCTGCAACCGCGCCTGGACAGCCAAGAGCTGCTCCTCAAGCGTCCGGTTCGCATCCGGCGCGATGTTGGCCCCCGCCTGACGGCGCGCCTCGCGATGGGCCTCAATGCTTTGGGCGGCGAAGGCGGAATAGCCGGGGAAGTAGTCTGCACCAAGAAACAAGCAACAGCTCAAGATAAGCCAAAAACCCAGGCGGCAAGGGGCAGGGGAGGGGCGAGGAAGGCGGCTTACCATCGATCAAATCCTCGATCCGGCCGAAGCCTTCATCCAGGGCTCGCTGGGTCTCAGCCTAGCTCGCCGCCTCGGTCTCATACTCTGCCTTCAAGGCGGCTTCGCTATCCTGCACCGCCTGCAGGGCCGCCTTGTGGCTCTCCTCTTGGTCGGCCAGCTTCTTGGCTAGGCGATCCCGTTCCTGGACCAAGGCGGCGTACTCGGCCTCCTTGGTATGAAGGGCGGCATTCGCCTCGCCGAGCTCCTTCCTCAAGTCTGCGGTGGCCCCTGAAGACAAAGAAAAAGAAAAAACCAATAAGGAAAGAGTCGTCAAGAAAGATTCGACCCGACTCCTCAGCAGTCGGCCCGAATCTCGGGGACTACACCCAGTGGGTGCGCTGACGCGCCCCCACAGGAGATAGACAAGATCGAGTACTTACTTCGGCTGTCGGCCAGGTCGTCGGTCCTCCGGCTCAACTCCCGAGCCTGGGAGTTGAAGGCGGCAGCACGGAGGTTGTGATATTCCTGAAAGTTTAGACAAAAAGCAAAGTAAGGTAACCGTCGAGAAAGATCCGACCCGACTGCGTAGCAGTCGGCCCGAATCTCGGGGACTACACCCAGTGGGTGCGCTTACGCGCCCCCATGGAAGAAATCAAGAAATCAAAAGCGGCCAAGAATGAAAGACTCACCCGGATGGTGGCTCGCGTCGACAGGAACTCCTGGGTGAACTGTTGCAGCAGGGCGGCCTGAGCTTGCAGCCGGCTCCGGACCCCTTAAGCCGCCACGTTCAGCTCGCCAGTCCCTCCGCTGGGAGTCCACTCGGACGTGGCAGTGCTGGCCGCTTCCAGATCTTCTGCCGACTGGCCTGCGCCCGTGACTCGGCGCAACTCCGGCGGAGTGGCGCCTCCCCCTGCGCGCCGGCCCGACGCCGGCTGCACCTCGAGGCCGGCTCTATTCTCCGGCTCAGCCCCGGTCGGCCCCTCTGGCGCCGCTGACGATTGGCCGCCTTGGCCCGCTCCGGTTGGCGCTGCTGGCGGCGCTTTCCTCGCAAAGGCCACGGGGTCCTCCCCCCTTTCCGTCAGTGGCGGGTCTTGGACGATCTCCTCCGCCAAGGGCAATAGGATGTCCGGGGCCATGGCTCGGAGGGGAATGGCGAGCAGCGGAGGCTGGTTGCGAGAGCCCTCCACCTCCGGCTCCGCAGTCGCCGCCTCCGTCTGGGCCTTGGCTGCCGCGTCGGCCTGCTCCCTCGCCGCCTGGGCGGCCGCCCTCTCCGCCGCCTCGCGCTCCTCCCGCGCTTCATGGGCGTTCCGCTCTGTGGCCTCCCTAAGGTCGGTGCAGGGGTCCACGCGGCGGGAGCTTGAAGAACCTCCAGTCGGCCCAACTACGGAGCCGCCCAGACCACGCTCAAGGGAAAGCGGCGCCCTGCCCAGCAAGCAGAAGAAATTAAGAAGAATGCTCGAACAAGAAGAGAATGATGAAGAGCATGCGACAAGGCAATTAAAGACTTACGCTGAGACCGCCTGAGGCTGCTTCACCGCCTTGCGGAAGCGGGCCTCTTTCGCAGCCGCCTCGTCTCGCTTGGTCGCCGCGTTGGAGGCTTTGTACTTCTTCGGCCGACTGCCGAAGAGGCCTGAAGCGGCCCGGCGCTTCTGTGCGCCGCCGCCAGCAGCCGGCACGATAGACGAGCCCGCGCCCTGATGGTCGGCCGCCAGCTGGCGACGCGGGGCGACTTCGGCTCCAAAATCATCCGGCCAGTCCTCGAAGCTGGCGGTGAGCCTTGTGCCCCCGGGCTCGGCGTCGTCCCCTACGACAGCGTCTTCCATGGCGGCCGCCCCCAAGTCCGGATCGTCGACGTCGTCCGCCATGCGGTCGGGGGCATACTGACATTCTATCCTCGCTGTCCCAGCCGTCGGTGGGAGAAGGGGGTTCTGCTAAGAAGGACCGACTGATTAGAAGCCGGCCCTCATAAAGCCGGCTACCAACGAAAAGAAGGAAGAAAAGAAAACTTACCACGGGCGGAGGGTTGGCGGGAGAATACGGCGCCTTGCCGTATCGCCAGTCTTCGGCGAGCTTGCAATTTGAGATGTAGTTTACCATATACGATACCTCCGCATGAGGCATCTCCCTGGTGCTCAGCCGGCTTGGGTCTAAGCGGCCGCTCATCTGGCACATCATGTGGGGCCGGCTCTGGAGAGGAGATATCCGACGCTCCATGAAGGCGGCCACCAAGTCGGCCCCGTTCAGGCCCTCCGACTGGATCATCACCCAAAGCCAGGAGACAGTGGCGTTCCCAGCCTGAGACAGTGACCGGGACTGGAAACTCCATGAGGGCTGCCTCCCAGCCGGCGGGCCGGCTACGTAAGCCGACAGGTTGACGTGGTCTCCTTGCTCGGCGACGTTCTTCACGTAGAAATATGATTTCTGCCAGATCTTCACCGACTGGATCAGGGGGATGGGCGGGAACGGGTTGTTCTCGCTCGCCCTCCTCATGGCGATGAAGGCCCCATAGGGGGCGGGCACGCCCGCGACGACGGTGCCGAGTTTGCTCTAGAAGAACTCTCCCCAGAGCTCCAGCATGGGGAGCAGCCCCAAGAAGCCTTCGCAGAGGGAGACGAAGGCCGACAGCAGCGTCACCGCATTGGGCGTGAGGTGATGCGGCTGGAGGTTGTAGAACTCGAGGAAGGAGCGCAGAAATCTGCTCGCCGGAAGGCCGAAGCCGCGCAGGAAGTGCGAGCGGAAGACGACCCGCTCGCCCTCCTCCGGCGCCGGCGAGATCTCCGTCTTCGGCGCCAGACGACCCGCACGAGGTTGGCGTCGGGCAGACGCCGAGTCTGGCGGAGGAACTCCACGTGATCCTCATGGACGTTGGAGCCATCCCACGAGCTTGACAGCGCCATGGGAGCAAGGCGATGTGGAGGCGCGGCGGCGCTGAGGCGGGAGGCTGCGGCGACAACAAGAGGAAGAAGCAAGGACGAGAGGGGGCGGAGCGAGAGAGAGCATGCGAACCTCTGTCGCTCCCCCTCCTCCCCCTACTTATAGGCTCGCGTGGCGGGACCGAGGAGGCGCGGCGTGGGGAAGCGTGAGGATCGATCGTGCCCACTCCCCCACGTCCCGCGATTACTATGCCATGATGGTGGAATAAAAACCGCCGCGGGAAGGCGAGCGGCCCATGTGGGCCACGGAAGATCCGCGCTCGGACCGAGGCCTGCGAGTGGCGGGCCCGGGCCTGCGGCGACGTCCCGTCGTGCGCGTGCATTGGCAGGATTTCCTCGCCACGTGGTCCGCGTCCCCGCCTGCGAGAACCGGAGCTCTCTGAAGTCGGCATGCATAAGCAAAGCCGGCTCTTCAGCATAGGAAGCTGACCAAGCTTTTCATCCCTCTGTCCGCCTCGAGGCTCGATCAGCTTCGGGGACTATTGTCGGAGTAAATAGCCATGGGTAGCCTAGCCGTCTTCCCCTGGCCCTTCTGAAAAAATTACGAGCCCGTCCTGCTCTCAGGAATCCAAGACGTGGGGCCACCTTCCCTTGCTGGCTGTCACCCAGGCAGCTCGAAGAAGGCGGCCCGACTTTACCCCTCATGAAGAAAACCATGGGAGGCCGACTCGAACAAGCCGGCTCCAAGGTGCCGACTCCAAGAAGCCGGCCATGAGGAGGCCGACTCCAAGAAGCCGGCTCCCATAAAGCGGTCGAGACCGTACCCTCAAAGTTTGCACCCACCTAACGGTGCTGCGACGGGGCGGGGCTACAGTGAAGCCTGCCACCCCCGAATCCCGGAGCATGCCTGGCACAGTGCGTTGTACGGAGTAGGCATGACCCGTCCGCCGCGGCACTGTTGCCATGTTGACCATGGCGTCACCCACGACGGGCCGCCAGCGCGGCCCACCGATGGTGGGCCCCTTCGGGCAGAGAGACGCCCGAAGGCAACCACGCCTCCAACCAGTCGGCCCAAGACAGAGCCGGCTCCCCGCAGCCGGCTTGCCGCCTCCCTTGAAGGAGACGCCCCATTAAGGAGACAAGACGCGGTGAGGCTACAGCGATCGCCCGACGGGCGACGGCACTGTAGCCGCGCCTACCACTGTGAGGCCCACGTCACCAAAATGGAGCCACAGTAACAGCCACCGACTAGGCCCTGGACAGTGGGGCCTGCCTGTCGACCAAGGGGCCGGCAGCCGGCGGGGCCTACCAGTCGGCGGGCCCCAGCAGCCGGCGCAGAAGCCGACGAGCGCACTCACAGACGGCTGGGCCCCGCGCCCAGTCGGATTACCATTGTACCCCCGGGGGGTAGGCCTATATAAACCCCCCGAGGCACCCATGCAAAGGGTTGGACCCCCTGCTAGTTCTAGACACCCCACAAGGAGAAGAAGCAGGCTAGCCGTGCCCTTCTTCCTCCTCCTACCAAACAGCTCAAGGAGCATTGTGTAGTTACTTGTTCGACTAGTGAACCTGCGGAGACCCCGCAGAGCAGCAGTAGGGGTGTTATCTCCAAGGAGAGCCCCGAAGCTGGGTAAGATCCGCCGGCGTGCATGTCTTAAGGCCATCTAATAACGATAACAGCGGAAGGCTTGGAAGATAAGTGAGTCCATCAACTCCAACGGCATCACTGAGTATAGAACCACGATCTAAAGACTCCTTAATCATCGTCTGAAAAGTCTGCAACATTAACGTTGCAGCCCGAAAACGGGTCAGCACATGGAATATGCTGGCAAGGTAACATATAGAGAGTAATGGAATGAAACAGCTATACTATATGCATATATGGCTGGTGGAAAGCTCTATGGTTACAGTTTGGCGTAAAGCCAATTTTTCCCTACTTCAAAGGAATAAAATTTAATTACTATCATGGTGGTTGTTAAACATTGAGAATGGTTGACAGCATTCTCAATCCCAATTAAGCATCATCATTAAACATAACCCAACAAAATTAATTTAGAGTAACATGTTGAGATTCACATGATAATCCAAGTACTAGATACTCAAGATGTCCATAACCGGGGACACGGCTAACCATGATTAGTTTGTTACACTTTGCAGAGGTTTGCGCATTTTTCCCCACAAGACTCGATCGCCTCCGTTTGGTTTCTCGCACTACATGATGTTTGAGAAGACGGATGACCGAGACATAGTCTTTCAGAAGCGCTACCACCTTACGATGGGTAGACCGTACCACCTACATCCCCTACATCTGCTAGTCTACCACTGTAAGAGTTCGCACGACTTAGTCAACTATGCTAGAGCCCATAATAGCTTGTGGCTGCACACGGAAGTTTCTAGTATGAATAGTCTCATGATCCCTTTGAGCCTGGGTGGCGGTCCAAAAGAAAACAGGCAAGTCCTGGAATACCCAGGTGCCTCAATCCACCCAGATGTGTGTTTAAGTTGCCACCTTAGATAAACCATTAATTAACAATCTCACATCTGTCATGGATTTCACTCACCCAATCCACGTCTACTAGCATAGCATGGCATAATAAGCAAACGTAGAAGTAACTCCCAAAGGTTTGAAAATAAACAGGTAATAGGTACTACCTCATCTACTTCCCATCCCACAATTTAATTAGATCCTAATCATGCAATGTGTGAGGATTGATCTAATGCAATAAAACTGGGTAGTAGAAAAGGTATGATCAAAGTGTTACTTGCCTTGCTGACGATCCGCGAAACCTAACGATTCGAAGTAACAGGCGGCGCACTCCGGGTATTCTATCGCAGATAAACAAACAAGCATACAATAAGTACTCATCTAATGCACAGGTAAAACTCAAATAAGAGATATAACCATAAGGTTCAACTTAAGAACTCCGGTTGGCAAAAAGAATCAAATCGAGCGAAGCAACGAAAGTTAAACGGCGAAAGAAAACAACTTCATTCTAGCAATCTGGATCTAGGGCAAATTTTACAGTAGCAAAATCTTGTTTAAGATGGTTAAACGGATAGAGGGTTTCAAGACGAAACTCTGGGCGCTTGAATCGCCTGATTCCGATAAACGAGCGAAAAGTTAAACTAAAACAAAAATCGTATCAGGAATCGCGATCAGAAAAATCGCGGATTTAATCGAGAAAAATAAAAACGACGAACGCCGATTTTTTTCGGCACGGAAAACGAGGCACTATTTAAAGGCTGCCCCCCGGCGGTGTCCCGCTCGGGTACGGCCCGAAGTGGTTCGTTTTTTTTAATTATTCCGCTCGGAAGAAAAAAAAGAAATACTAAACGGACTCCAAAAATTCCGAAATAAATTTTCACGGGCTTCTAAAATCAAGCCGCACAAGGCGAACATTTATTTGGGCCCTAAATGCAATTTTGAAAAACGCACATTTTTCCTAAATTCAAATAAAACACCGAAAAACTCTGAAATAAAATCTTATTTGATTATATTATTAAATCCTCAATATTTCTTTATTTTGGGAAAGTCATTTTATTCCCTCTCTCATATTTTGGTAGTAGAAATAATTGATGATAAAATAAATAAAATCAAATGATCCTATTCTCAAAATTTGAGAAAACGCAAATATGAAAATAACGAAATCCCCAATTCTGTCCGTGGGTCATTGAGTTACGTAGAATTTCTAGGATCAACCAAAATGCAAAATAAAATATGATATGCATGATGATCTAATGTATAACATTCCAAATTGAAAATTTGGGATGTTACAAACCAACCCCCCTTAAGATGAATCTCGCCCTCGAGATTCGGGTTGGCTAGAAAATAGGTGAGGGTGGTCTTTGCCAAATCTTCCTCTCGCTCCCAAGTGGCTTCATCCTCTGTGTGGTGGCTCCACTGAACTTTGCAAAACTTGATAACCTTGCTGCGAGTAACTCGACTGGCTAACTCGAGGATCTTAATTGGTTTCTCCTCGTAGGTCAAATCATTATCCAACTGAATAGTTTCCAAAGGCACTGTGTCTCTCAAGGGTATGTCAGCCATCTCCGCGTGACATTTCTTTAGCTGAGAAACGTGGAACACATCATGAACTCCTGACAATCCTTCGGGGAATTCCAACTTGTAGGCCACTTCTCCCATACGCTCCAAAACTCGATATGGTCCTACAAATCGTGGTGCTAACTTCCCTTTAACTCCAAAACGCTTTGTTCTCCAAAGTGGAGATACTCGAAGATAAGCTCTATCTCCGACTTCGTAAACTGTCTCCTTGCGTTCAGAATCTGCATAACTTTTCTGTCTGGATTGGGCTACCTTGAGCCTATCGCGAAGCAGCTTCACCTTCTGTTCAGACTCTTTAATCAAGTCAGGACCAAACAACTGGCGGTCTCCAACTTCGTCCCATGACAACGGTGTCCTGCACCTCCTTCCGTACAAGGCTTCGAAAGGGGCCATCTTTAAACTGGTTTGGTAACTGTTGTTGTAAGAGAACTCTGCATATGGCAAATTCTCGTCGCAACTAGATCCGTAATCTAGCGCACAAGCTCTCAGCATATCCTCCAAAATCTGATTGACTCTCTCGGTCTGTCCATCTGTCCGTGGATGAAAAGTTGTACTAAATTCTAGCCTGGTACCCAAAGTTTCGTGCAACTGCTTCCAGAACTTTGAGATAAAGTGCGTTCCTCTATCTGATACGATACTCCTCGGAACTCCATGCAGACATACTATCCTGGTCATGTATATCTTTGCCAACTTAGCACTGGTGTAAGTGGTCTTTACTGGGATGAAATGAGCTACTTTCGTCAATCGATCAACTAGAACCCAAATCGAGTCATAGCCTGAACGAGTCCTGGGCAATCCCGTGATAAAATCCATGCCTAGCTTATCCCACTTCCATTCAGGTATTGGCAATGGTTGTAACAATCCTGCTGCCTTCTGATGCTCTGCCTTTACTCTCTGACATACATCACAAACTGCTACATACTCCGCAATATTCTTCTTCATTCTGGTCCATCAGAAAATATCCTTCAAATCCAAATACATCTTGGTATTTCCTGGGTGAATCAAATACGGTGAATCATGTGCCTCTTGCAAAATCAACTTCCTGATCTCCGGGTCATTGGGCACATAAACACGGTCTTCAAACCATAGAGTGTCGTGCTCATCCTCACGAAATCCTTTTGCTTTTCCTTTGCTCAGTTTCTCCTTTATCGCGGCAATCTCTTTGTCAGCTTTCTGAGCTTCCCTGATTTTATCCATCAAGGTTGACTGAATCTCCAATGCTGCTACATAGCCTCTCGGAACTATTTCCAAACATAGTTCACGAAGATTTTCTGCTAACTCCTTGGGTATTTCTCCCGTCATTAACGTATTGACATGGCTCTTACGGCTTAATGCGTCAGCTACTACATTAGCCTTTCTAGGATGATAATGCAATTTCATATCATAATCCTTGATAAGCTCCAATCATCTCCTTTGTCTGACATTTAACTCCTTCTGGGTGAAAATGTACTTCAAACTCTTATGATCTGTGTACACCTCACAATGATTCCCAATGAGAAAATGTCTCCATGTCTTCAATGCATGCACTACGGCTGCTAACTCCAAATCATGCGTGGCATAATTCAACTCATGAGGCTTCAGTTGTCTTGAGGCATATGAAACAACTCTCCTTTCCTTCATAAGCACTGCTCCAAGTCCTCGACGTGAAGCGTCGCAATACACCTCATAATCCTTGGTCTGGTCTGGCAAAATCAACACTGGTGAGGTAACTAAGCGTTTCTTCAACTCCTGGAAACTAGCCTCACATTCCTCTGTCCATATGAACTTGGTATCTTTCTTCAACAACTCCGTCATAGGCTTCGCAATCTTTGAGAAATTCTCAATAAATCTCCGGTAGTATCCTACGAGTCCAAGAAAACTCCGGTTCTCTCCAACTGTTGTTGGGGCTTCCCACTTGGTCACGGTTTCAACTTTAGCGGGATCTACTGCTATACCTTCTCCAGATATAACATGTCCGAGGAATCCTACTTCCTTCAACCAAAACTCACATTTGCTGAACTTGGCATATAATTGATGTTCTCTGAGCTTTCCAAGTACCAAACGCAAATGCTCCTTATGTTCCTCTTCATTCTTCGAATAAACCAGGATATCATCAATGAACACTACGACAAACTTATCCAAAAACTCCATAAACACTTTGTTCATCAGGTTTATAAAATAGGCAGGTGCGTTAGTCAGACCAAATGATGTAACGATATACTCGTACAGCCCATACCTGGTGGTAAAAGCTGTCTTCGGAATATCCTGTTCTCGAATCTTCAACTGGTGGTATCCTGATCGCAGATCGATCTTGGAAAATACCTTAGCTCCTTGCAATCGATCAAACAGATCGTTGATCATTGGTAGCGGGTACTTGTTCTTGATCGTTACTTCATTCAATCCTTGATAATCAACAACCATCCTTAACGATCCATCCTTCTTCTCCACTAGAAGTACTGGCGATCCCCAAGGCGAAGAACTTGGGCGAATATATGCTTTATCCAGTAACTCCTTAATCTGCTTCTTAATTTCCACCAAATCCTTTGCTGGCATCCTATATGGTCTCTTTGATATTGGACCTGTGCCTGGCAATAGCTCAATCAAAAACTCAATATCTCTATCCGGTGGCATGCCTGGCAACTCCTCTGGAAATACATCAGGGAAATCCCTTACCACTGGTACTTCCTCCTGCACAACTCCTGTTAAGCAATTTACTTGTGTCCTCTTTGGCACATGTCGGGATATGTACTTGATCCTTCTCCCTTATGGTGTGGTAAGCAAAATTGACTTACTAGCACATTCAATATTCCCTTCATACTTTGATAACCAATCCATGCCTAATATCACATCCAATCCTTGAGATTCCAATACTATTAGGTCTGAGGGAAAAACATAGTTACCAATCCTTAATGGTAACCGATCACACCATAGACTAGCCACATACTCTGCTCCGGGCGAGGTTACTAACATGGGTGACCTAAGGGCTTGGGTTGGTAGGTTATACTTATCCACAAATCCCCTTGAGATGTATGAATGCGATGCGCCAGTATCAAAAAGAACGAGTGCAGTAAATGACTTAACCAAAAACTTACCTATTACTGCATCGGGCTGAGCTTCAACCTCCTCCATGCTAACGTGGTTCACCTGTCCCCTGTTGAAAGGCTTCGGCTTCTTCCCAGAACTTCCATTGCTATTTCCATTTTGCAATTCAGGACATTCATTTGCATAATGTCCTGTCTTTGAACACTTAAAACAAGTGACTTGGCTTAAGTCCTTCTTGGCTGGGGTTGAGGGGTTGGTGCGGTTCTGGCCGTTGCTTCCTCCATTGCCATTACCATTCTTGGTGCCATTGTGATTGTGCGAGCTACCTCCTCCATGGGTA
The DNA here is from genome assembly GCF_002162155.2 of Triticum dicoccoides. Lineage (NCBI taxonomy): Eukaryota > Viridiplantae > Streptophyta > Magnoliopsida > Poales > Poaceae > Triticum > Triticum dicoccoides. Next base: position 484,578,938 of record NC_041392.1, on the reverse strand, counting down.
TGCTGAAAATGTCCTCCCGGTCTAGGGGTAAAACGTGACTTCTGCTGAGCTCCTGAATTATACTTTCCTTGTCCATACTTCCTCTTGCGATTCTCAATTTGCTGTTGCTTCCCTTCAATCATAAGAGCACGATCTACCAACTCCTGATAGTTGTTGAAGGTGGCTACCATCAAATGCATGCTCAACTCATCATTCAGTCATTCTACAAACTTCTCCTACTTTGCTGCATCCGTAGCGACGTCATCTGGTGCATAACGTGCTAACTTACTAAATTCCTCCACATACTGGCCAACTGTCTGTCCTCCTTGGTGCAAGTTGCGAAACTCACGCTTCTTCATGGCCATAGCTCCTGTTGAAACATGTGCAGTACGAAAAGCCTGCTGAAACTGGTCCCATGTGACAGTGTCTACAGGGAAAGTGGCTGTGAAATTCTCCCACCATGATGCTGCGGGTCCTTCTAACTGATGTACGACAAACTTCACCTTCTCCGCATCTGTGCATCCTGCTCTGGTCAACTCCCTAGCTGTCTTGCGGAGCCAATCATCTGCTACTATCGGCTCGGTGCTACTAGAAAACACCGGCGGATTCAGCCTAAGAAAACGGGCTAAGTGGTCAACAGGTGGTGGTGGTGGTGGTGGATTGTTGTTGTTCCCCTGATTCTGATTCTGGACTAGCAACTGCATCAATGTGTTCTGCTGCTGGATCAATTGGGTGAGCTCCGGTGGAAAGGTAAATCCGGGGCCACGTCTCGGAGGCATCTGAGGGTTTAGAAAAGATGAGATATAGAATAGAGGGGGTCTAAAGAGAAAACACTACCCATATGCACATGAGGCAAAAGCAAACAATTCACTTCAATCAATCAAACAAAGGCATACAATCGATCTAACTATCGCAAAAGTGCTCGGACTACTATATTTACATGGTGGACTACTACTACTGATGAGGTGGTCTACTAGAAATATTCTTCGGTTGCAGACTCCATAATATCTGCTCCGGCTTCATCAACATAGTCATCATCGCTACTATCTGCTTCCGAGTCGGTGCCGTCGATGATGATGTAGTCTTCCGGGCTAATTTCCTTGGGTTCTTCATCTTCATCTACTGGCGTAGGGCCTCCCATAAATATTCCAATCTTCTTGATCAGGTCGTCATTCTTCTCCACCAATACTTCAATTTCTTCTTCATAATCTTCATGTGTAGCCTTGAGTTCTTCCTCCAGTTCCTTGATTCTAGTCTTTGCCTTCTTCAGGTCTATCATGTCGGCGCACATCTGGTTCTCCTGTCATCGAATGTGCTGATTTAACTCCTGGATAGAAGCTGCGATTGATCTATCCTTCCTGGTGCTGATCATCTCCCAGTGTTCATCTCGGCGCCCACAAATCTGGTAGATAGTATCCTTGAGATCCTTGCGGTAGACTTTTCCAATGCGTCCCATGGCGATGTGAGCTGCCATGCTCTTTCCTAGATTCCAAGTTGGTGCATCAAAAGAAAATTCTATGGGCTTAGTGACTGGCATGAACATCCTTCCTGGTACTTGAACTTGAATCATCCAGCGCTCTTCTTCAGGTAAAGTGGCGTTGTAGGTTCCCGTGAAGCTTGGTACTCCTATATTCAGGTATCTAGTGACTTCCTTCAAGTGGCGTCCAAAGGGTGTATCTTCATTCGGTTGTGTGAACTTGTTCCTTGCATCCGCCATCCTAAAGAGTAGAAAAGATGAGAGGTCAGAAGAGAAGAGAGTGAATAGTGATCTAGGTCTTGTGCTTAGTGGTCGTGTCCTACAGTCAGCGTGTGCTCTGATACCATCTCTGTAGCGACCAGACCTCAAACAGTCTGATCTCTGTGCTCCGTTGTCATCCCTGGATCAGTAATGCTGACACCACATAGTACTCAGAGGATTTATAACAGAGTAGCAATCACACACTTATTACATCGAGTGTCTCCATAGAGAACTTATTACAATAAATATGGCTTAAGGCCATCTAATAACGATAACAGCGGAAGGCTTGGAAGATAAGTGAGTCCATCAACCCCAACGACATCACTGAGTATAGAACCATGACCTAAAGACTCCTTAATCATCGTCTGAAAAGTCTGCAACATTAACGTTGCAGCCCGAAAACGGGTCAGCACATGGAATATGCTGGCAAGGTAACACATAGAGAGTAATGGAATGAAACAGCTATACTATATGCATATTTGGCTGGTGGAAAGCTCTATGGTTACAGTTTTGTGTAAAGCCAATTTTTCCCTACTTCAAAGGAATAAAAGTTAATTACTATCATGGTGGTTGTTAAACATTAAGAATGGTTGACAGCATTCTCAATCCCAATTAAGCATCATCATTAAACATAACCCAACAAAATTAATTTAGAGTAACATGTTGAGATTCACATGATAATCCAAGTACTAGATACTCAAGATGTCCATAACCGGAGACACGGCTAACCATGATTAGTTTATTACACTCTGCAGAGGTTTGCGCACTTTTCCCCACAAGACTCAATCGCCTCCGTTTGGTTTCTCGCACTACATGGTGTTTGAGAAGACGGATGACTGAGACATAGTATTTCAGAAGCGCTAGCACCATATGATGGGTAGACCGTACCACCTACATCCCCTACATCTGCTAGTCTACCACTATAAGAGTTCGCATGACTTAGTCAACTATGCTAGAGCCCATAATAGCTTGTGGCTGCACACGGAAGTTTCTAGTATGAATAGTCTCATGATCCCTTTGAGCCTGGGTGGCGGTCCAAAAGAAAACAGGCAAGTCCTGGAATACCCAGGTGCCTCAATCCACCCAGATGTGTGTTTAAGTTCCCACCTTAGATAAACCATTAATTAACAATCTCATATCTGTCATGGATTTCACTCACCCAATCCACGTCTACTAGCATAGCATGGCATAATAAGCAAACGTATAAGTAACTCCCAAAGGTTTGAAAATAAACAGGTAATAGGTACTACCTCATCTACTTCCCATCCCACAATTTAATTAGATCCTAATCATGCAATGTGTGAGGATTGATCTAATGCAATAAAACTGGGTAGTAGAAAAGGTATGATCAAAGTGTTACTTGCCTTGCTGACGATCCGCGAAACCTAATAATTCGAAGTAACACGTGGCGCACTCCGGGTATTCTATCGTAGACACACAAACAAGCATACAATAAGTACTCATCTAATGCACAGGTAAAACTCAAATAAGAGATCTAACCAGAAGGTTCAACTTAAGAACTCCGGTTGGCAAAAAGAATCAAATCGAACGAAGCAACGAAAGTCAAACGGCGAAAGAAAACAACTTTGTTCTAGCAATCTGGATCTAGGGCAAATTTTACAGTAGCTAAATCTTGTTTAAGTTGGTTAAACTGATAGAGGGTTTCGAGACGAAACTCTAGGCGCTTGAATCGACTGATTCCGATAAACGAGCGAAAAGTTAAACTAAAACGAAAATCGGATCAGGAATCGCGATCAGAAAAATCGTGGATTTAATCCGAGAAAAAGAAAAATGACGAACGCTGATATTTTTTTCGACACGGAAAACGAGGCGCTATTTAAAGGCCGCCCCCGGGCGGTGTCCCGCTTAGGTACGGCCCGAAGTCGGTTCGTTTTTTTTTAATTATTCCGCTCGGAAGAAAAAAAAGAAATACTAAACGGACTCCAAAAATTCTGAAATAAATTTTCTCGGCCTTCTAAAATCAAGCCGCACAAGGTGAACATTTATTTGGGCCCTAAATGCAATTTTGAAAAACACACATTTTTCCTAAATTCAAATAAAACACCGAAAAACTCCGAAATAAAATCTTATTTGATTTTATTATTAAATCCTCAATATTTCTTTATTTTAGGAAATTCATTTTATTCCCTCTCTCATATTTTTGTAGTAGAAATAATTGATGATAAAATAAATAAAATCAAATGATCCTATTCTCAAAATTTGAGAAAACTCAAATATGAAAATAACGAAATCCCCAACTCTCTCCGTGGGTCATTGAGTTGCGTAGAAATTCTAGGATCAACCAAAATGCAAAATAAAAAAATGATATGCATGATGATCTAATGTATACCATTCCAAATTGAAAATTTGTGATGTTACAATCAGATCTCAATTTTGCAAGTGGCCGTGAAGGGATTGACAACTCCTTTGTCGTGTTGGTTGCAAGGTTCTTATTTGTTTGTGCAGGAACTAGGCGATTTGCGTGTAGTCTCCTACTGGATTGATACCTTGGTTCTCAAAAACTAAGGAAAATACTTACGCTACTTTGCTGCATCACCCTTTCCTCTTCAAAGGAAAACCAACGCATGCTCAAGAGGTAGCAAGAAGGATTTCTGGCACCGTTGCCGGGGAGATCTACGCTCAAGTCAGGACATACCAAGTACCCATCACAAACTCTTATCCCTCGCATTACATTATTTTACATTTTCCTCTCGTTTTCCTCTCCCCCACTTCACCTTTGCCGTTTTATTTGCCCTTTTTCGTTCGTCTCTTTCCACTTGCCTTTTTGTGTTTGTTCTTAGTACATTTTGTTGCCATTATGTCTGAAACTGGGGAGGTTATTGTGGCAATAAGTAGGTGAGTTCTTTATGACTATTGTTGAGTCCATGGATTACACGCACTCTCACCCTTCCATCATTGCTAGCCTCTTCAGTATCATGCATTGCCCTTTCTCACCTCGAGAGTTGGTGCAAACTTCACCGATGCATCCAAACCCCGTGATATGATATGCTCTATCACACATAAGCCTCCTTATATCTTCCTCAAAATAGCCACCATACCTACCTATTATGGCATTTCCATAGCCATTCCGAGATATATTGCCATGCAACTTTCCACCGTTCCGTTTATTATGACACGGTCCATCATTGTCATATTGATTTGCATGATCATGTAGTTGACATCGTATTTGTGGCAAAGCCACCTTCATAATTCTTTCATACATGTCACTCTTGATTCATCGCATATCCCGGTACACCGCCAGAGGCATTCACGTAGAGTCATATTTTGTTCTAAGTATCAAGTTGTAATTCTTGAGTTGTAAGTAAATAAAAGTGTGATGATTTTCATTATTAGAGCATTGTCCCATGTGAGGAAAGGATGATGGATACTATGATTCCCCCACAAGTTGGGATGAGATTCCGGATGAAAAAAAGAGGCCATAAAAAGGGAAAAAAAGGCCCAAAGAAAAAATGAGAGAAAAAGAGAGAAGGGGCAATGTTACTATCCTTTTCCCACACTTCTGCTTCAAAGTATCACCATGATCTTCATGATAGAGAGTCTCCTATTTTTTCACTTTCATATACTAGTGGGAACTTTTCATTATAGAACTTGGCCCATATATTCCAATGATGGGCTTCCTCAAAATGCCGTAGGTCTTCGTGAGCAAGCAAGTTGGATGCACATCCACTTAGTTTCTTTTGTTGAGCTTTCATACATTTATAGCTCTAGTGCATCCGTTGCATGGCAATCCCTACTCCTTGCATTGACGTCAATTGATGGGCATCTCCATAGCCCGTTGATTAGCCACGTCAATGTGAGACTTTCTCCCTTTTTGTCTTCTCACACGACCTCCATCATCATATTCTATTCCACCCATAGTGCTATGTCCATGGCTCGCGCTCATATATTGCGTGAAAGTTGAAATAGTTTGAAAAGGCTAAGTATGAAACAATTGCTTGGCTTGTCATTGGGGTTGTGCATGATGGGAGCATTTTGTGTGACGGAAATGAAGCATGGCCAAACTATATGATTTTGTAGGGATAAGCTTTCTTCGGCTATGTTATTTTGATAAGACGTAATTGCTTGGTTAGCATGCTTGAAGTATTATTATTTTTATGTCAATATTAAACTTCTGTCTAGAATCTTTTGGATCTAAACATTCATGCCACAATAAAGAGAATTACATTGAAAATTATGTTAGGTAGCATTCTACATCAAAATTTCTGTTTTTATCATTTACCTACTCAAGGACGAGCAGGAATTAAGCTTGGGGATGCTCGATACGTCTCCAACGTATCTATAATTTTTGATTGTTCCATGCTATTATATTATCTATTTTGGATGTTTAATGGGATTTATTATGCACTTTTATATTATTTTTGGGACTAACCTATTAACCGAAGGCCCAGTGCAAAATGTTGTTTGTTTGCCTAATTTAGTGTTTCGCAGAAATGGATATCAAATGGAATCCAAACGGAATGGAACCTTTGCGAGGATCTTTTTTTGGAACAAATGCAATCCAGGAGACTTGGAGTGGAGGTCAAGGAAGCCACGAGGCAGCCACGAGGCAGGGCGCGCACGCCCAGGGGGGCAGGCGCTCCCCCACCCTCGTGGGCCTCTCATAGCTCCACCGACCTACTTCTTTCGCCTATATATATATACTCTTATACCCTGAAAACATCCAGGGGAGCCATGAAACCACTTTTCCACCGTCGCAACCTTCTATACCTGTGAGATCCCATCTGGGGACCTTTTTCGGCGATCTGTCGGAGGGGTGTTCGATCACGAAGGGATTCTACATCAACACCATAGCCTCTCCGATGATGTGTGAGTAGTTTACCATAGACCTTCGGGTCCATGGTTATTAGCTAGATGGCTTCTTCTCTCTCTTTGGTTCTCAATACAAAGTTCTCCTCGATGTTCTTGGAGATCTATTTGATGTAATACTTTTTGTGTGTGTTTGCCGAGATCCGATGAATTGTGGGTTTATGATCAAGTTTATCTACGAACAATATTTGATTCTTCTATGAATTCTTATATGCATGATTTGATATCTTTGTAAGTCTCTTAGAATTATTAGTTTGGTTTGGCCTACTAGATTGATCTTTCTTCCAATGGGAGAAGTGCTTAGCTTTGGGATCAAGCTTGCGGTGCTCGATCCCAGTGACAGAAAGGGAACCGACACGTATTGTATTGTTGCCATCAAGGATAAAAAGGTGGGGTTTATATCATATTTCTTGAGTTTATCCCTCTACATCATGTCATCTTGCCTAATGTGTTATTCTGTTCTTATGAACTTAATACTCTAGATGCATGCTGGATAGCGGTCGACGTGTGGAGTAATAGTAGTAGATGCAGAATTGTTTCGGTCTACTTGACACGGACGTGATGCTATGTTTATGATCATGAGTAGATATTCTCATAACTATGCGCTTTTCTATCAATTGCTGGGCAGTAATTTGTTCACCCATCGTAATATATGCTATCTTGAGAGAAGCCACTTGTGAAACCTATGTCCCCCGGGTCTACTTTACATCATATAAGTTTCCGATCTACAATTCTAGTTTACTATTTATTTTGCAATCTTTATTTTCCAATCTGTAGAACAAAAATACCAAAAATATTTATCTTATTATCTTTATCAGATCTCAATTTGGCAAGTGGCCTGAAGGGATTGACAACCCCTTTATCGCGTTGGTTGCAAGGTTCTTATTTGTTTGTGCAGGTTCTAGGCGATTTGCGTGTAGTCTCCTACTGGATTGATACCTTGGTTCTCAAAAACTGAGGGAAATACTTACGCTACTTTGCTGCATCACCCTTTCCTCTTCAAGGGAAAACCAACCAACACATGCTCAAGAGGTAGCAAGAAGGATTTCTGGTGTCGTTGCTGGGGAGATATATGCTCAAGTCAGGACATACCAAGTACCCATCACAAACTCTTATCCCTCACATTACATTATTTGTCATTTTCCTCTCATTTTCCTCTCCCCCACTTCACCTTTGCCGTTTTATTCGCCTTTTTTCGTTCGTCTCTTTCCACTTGCCATTTGTGTGTTCGTTCTTAGTATGTTCTGTTGCCATCATGTCTGAAACTGGGGAGGTTATAGTTGAAAAGGATAATAGTAACGGTGGGGGGAACGTTGATGCTTTTGATTATCCTCATGAAGAACCTACTATTTTACACACTAAAAAGTTTCGGATCGGTAGTGGTAGTATTATTGGAAAATGAATTATTCAAGATTTCTTTACTTGCGCCGGTGCTTTTCCCACCATGAGCGGGTCTATTCTTCATAAAACTAGTAGTCTTGCGGATGCTATATCTTTGCTCGTGGTTGAACTTGAAAGCCAATTTATCCACATGCATCCTTGCATACAGAGGATTTTTCTAGAATTTTCTAATATTGAGCATTCTTCTGTTAAGCAAGCAGCTACCAAATTTTTAGCTCATGAGTTCAGATTTATAATAAAAGAGGCCAAATTTTTGCGCATTATAGGGTGGATGTCGGCCGTCCTCCCATAGAAGCAATTCTTTTCTATCAAGAAGACATAATGCGCTTACGATCTTTAGATCATGCTGCTTTTAATGAAAACCTTAGAAAAAAAGGTTCCTACAGATGTTCTAGTTGACAGGATTTCTGAACTTAATGATACTTTTTCTATCCAGAACAATGGGTTAGGTTTTTCCCTTGAACAAGGCTCATGACTTTTTTCCAAAAGAATGCTTATAATGATGAGTTGGTTGTGCAATATGAGAGGCCAAAGGAGGAACCAATACCTCCCGAGCTTGATCTTGGGGACTTTTGTCCCATTAAATTTAGCCCTTTTGATTACCTTTGCTTGCCACAAGGAAAACTTGCCGTTGAACGTATGGAGTATGAGATGAGTTTTCATGATTTGCCTTATCTATACCTACTATTAAAGGGAATAGGTATTCTTGGTTTGGTTTAGTCCTTTACATTTGGTTTACACACGTTAAGCGATCTAGACCAGTTACTTGTATGTTGATGGGCCTTTTATGGGCTTTCATAGAGAGACCACGAAAAATAATTGGGTCAAAATAAATCAACATTGTGGGAATTGAACACAAGACCTCCTGTCTATCTCTTAGATGTAACAACCAAAGACTTATGCACCTTTCATATTTACTAATCCCAACTCACTCTAAATATACAAGTGGCAGTCATCATGTTTATTTATTTATTTTGCAAGCAAAGGAGTTGATATTAAAACGGCCAAATTACTGAAAGGTCCACACAGAAAAGGAAATTACAACCAAGCCCCTCTGCAACCTGACTACGCCGGCGCCGTGGACGAGCCGGTGACGCGTCGTTCGCCGCTGCTCGCTGACGCCTTGGATCGAAGCAGCCCCCGGGCAAAACGGGAAGTCTCCGATCAATGGTCCCTGAGGACCTACACCCATGGCCGTCGTCGTCGTCGCACCGCTCAACATTGCCTTCCTTCTCCAGATCTTCAACCGCCGGAATCGCCATCCCTCGATCTCCGGCACGGGGGAACCGTGCACGGCCTCTCCACCGAGCAGCGAGCATGAAGAAAGGAGCTGGTCCACCACGGAGCTCCACCGGAACTTTGCCATCGAAGGGGAGACCAACACCTGCAAAAAGCCGATCCAGTCGCACCGCCGCCTCCACGACGCCACCGGCTGGCTCCCTAGGCACTCCTTGATACGTCTCGGTCGTATCTATAATTTTTGATTGTTCCATGCCAATATTCTACAACTTTCATATACTTTTGGCAACTTTTTATACTATTTTTGGGACTAACATATTGATCCAGTGCCAGTTCCTGTCTGTTGCATGTTTTTGGTTTCGCAGAATATCCATATCAAACGGAGTCCAAACGGGATAAAAACGGACGGAGACACTTTTTGGAATATTTGGAAAATTTCGGAAGAAAAATCCACGCGAGACGGTGCCCGAGGTGGTCACGAGGCAGGGGGGCGCGCCTGCCCCCCTGGGCGCGCCCCCTACCCTCATGAGCCACCTGTAAGGTGGTTGACGCTCTTATTTTGCCGCAAGAAAGCTAATTTTCGGAGAAAAAAAATCACGGCGAAGGTTTCAGGCCAATCGGAGTTACGGATCTCCATATATACACGAAACGGTGAAATAGAGTCAGGACAGAACGCAGAAACAGAGAGAGACAGAGAGACAGATCCAATCTCGGAGGGGCTCTTGCCCCTCCCACGCCATGGAGACCATGGACCAGAGGGGAAACCCTTCTCCCATCTAGGGAGAAGGTCAAGGAAGAAGAAGAAGAAGGAGGGGGGCTCTCTCCCCCTCGCTTCCGGTGGCACCGGAGTGCCACCGGGGCCATCATCATCACCACGATCTACACCAACACCTCTGCCATCTTCATCAACATCTCCATCACCCTACCCCCTCTATCTACAACGGTCCACTCTCCCGCAACCCGCTGTACCCTCTACTTGAACATGGTGCTTTATGCTTCATATTATTATCCAATGATGTGTTGCCATCCTATGATGTCTGAGTAGATTTTCGTTGTCCTATCATATGGTTGCGCGCGTGGATCACACCCTAGGGTTAGTTGTATGTTGATAGGACTATGTATTGGAGGGCAAGAGTGACAGAAGCTTCAACCTAGCATTGAAATTGATGCATACGAGATTGAAGGGGGGCCAATATATCTTAATGCTATGGTTGGGTTTTACCTTAATGAATGTTAGTAGTTGCGGATGCTTGCTAATAGTTCCAATCATAAGTGCATAGAATTCCAAGTCAGGGATGACATGCTAGTAGTGGCCTCTCCCACATAATACTTGCTATCGGTCTAGTAAAGTAGTCAATTGCTTAGGGGCAATTTCGCAACTCCTACCACCACTTTTCCACACTCGCTATATTTACTTTATTGCTTCTTTACTTACAACAACCCCTACTTTTTATTTACGTAATCTTTATTATCCTGCAAACCTATCCAACAACACCTACAAAGTACTTCTAGTTTCATACTTGTTCTAGGCAAAGCGAACATCAAGCGTGTGTAGAGTTGTATCGGTGGTCGATAGAACTTGAGGGAATATTTGTTCTACCTTTAGCTCCTCGTTGGGTTCGACACTCTTACTTATCGAAAGTTGTTGCGATCCCCTATACTTGTGGGTTATCAAGACCTTTTTCTGGCGCCGTTGCCAGGGAGCAATAGCGTGGGGTGAATATTCTCATGTGTGCTTGTTTGCTTTATCACTAAGTAATTTTTATTTGCTGTTCTTAGTTGTTCTTTATCTTTAGTTATGGATATGGAACACGAAATACCAAAAAAATTAGGTGTACTTGCTACTCATGGAGATAGGGAACCTCCTAAAACCCTCGATGCTGGTTATGTGAAAAATATTATGTACTACTTTAATAATCCTGAGAAAACCCCATTCAATTATGTAATGGGAGTAACGTTGGATCAACGTGAATACTTTAGGGATTACCGCTTGACACAAAAAGGGAAACTATTATGGGATCAAATTCATATATTGAAGTGGTATGCTCGGCAAGTATGCTTCAGTTATGATATTACTTGTTGCTCTAGGATGAAGGCTCCATACCTTCCCTTTTCATGTGAATTTAATGATAATGAAACCTTGGCTTCTTATGCTAGAGGTATATATGATTACTATGATGTGGAACAAATAGAAGAATTTGTTGTTTTTAAGGGTGCTTATGAAATTGAATCTTTGTTTGAAAAGAATGAAGCTTATGATGATGATGTTTATAGGCCTGAAAATTTAGCTATCTTAAAATATTGCTATGATAATTATGAATATAATTCCTATATTAATGCTCTTATTGAGAAAGTCTCCGCTGTCCAAGAAGAGACTAATATTTTGCAAGAATCTATGGAAGAAGAAGTTGATGAAACTGTGAGCTCATTGGATGAAAAAGATGATGAGGAGAGCGAAGAACAAAAGGAGGAAGAGCGGATTGATCACCCGTGCCCACCTTCTAATGAGAGTAACTCTTCAACTCATACATTGTTTAATTCCCCTTCGTGCTTACCGAAGGATGATTGCTATGATGACTGTTATGATCCCTCAGATTCTTTTGAAATATCCCTTTTTAATGATGCTTGTGGCCAAGATGCCAATATGCATTATGCTTATGGAGATGAACTTGCTATAGTTCCTTATGTTAAACATGAAATTGTTGCTATTGCACCCACACATGATAGTCCTATTATCTTTTTGAATTCTCCCAACTACACTATATCGAAGAAGTTTGCTCTTATTAAGGATTATATTGATGGGTTGCCTTTTACTACTACACATGATGATTTTGATAGATATCATATGCATGTGCTTGCTGCTCCTAATTGCAATTATTATGAGAGAGGAACTATATCTCCACCTCTCTATGTTTCCAATATGATAAAATTGCAAGAAACTGTTTATACTATGCATTGGCCTTTACCTTGTGTGCATGAATTGTTCTTTTATGACATGCCGATGCATAGGAAGAGAGTTAGACTTCGTTGTTACATGATATATGTTACTTTGTGCTCACTACTAAATTACAAATCATTGTTAATTAAAATTGGCTTTGATATACCTTGGGATCCGGGTGGATTCGCTACTTGAGCACTATATGCCTAGCTTAATGGCTTTAAAGAAAGCGCTGCCAGGGAGACAACCCGGAAGTTTAAAGGAGTCATTTATTTCTGTTGTGTGCTTTCGTATAGTTTAAAAACAAAAAAAATAAAGATGGGAACTCAATACTTTTTCAAAAAGGAAAGTGAAAGTGAGAAAGACAAGCATTGTTGAAGTGGGAGAGCTCCTTGAACTTTGTTCATGCTCACTGAAACTTTGTGAATCTTGATTATAGAAACTTTTAAACAAAAATAATTATCCCCTTGTACAATTCCATTGTATTATAAAAATAATGTGCCAAGGTTTGCCTTTAGGATGTTTACATTTGCTTGATGGTTTGTATGGTGCAGGATAGAAACTTTGGCTGTAGTGCGCGATTTTACATTTTTAGCTGGAACATCAAATGGTTCTGATTCTTTTTGAACTGTCTTCCTATATAAATTTTTTATTTTTACTAATTTTGGTAGAAATTTTCAAGTATCAGAAGTATGGTGAATGTTCATATTATTACAGACTATTCTGTTTTAGACAGATTCTGTTTTTGATGCATAGTTTGCTTGTTTTGATGAAACTATCAATTTATATTAGTGGATTAAGCCACAAAAAAGTTATATTATAGTAGACACAATGCAAAAACAAAATATGAATTGGTTTGCAACAGTACTTAGAGTATTAATTTGCTTTATTATACTAACAAATCTTAACGAGTTTTCTGTTGAAGTTTTGTGTGGATGAAGTGTTCGATGATTGAGAAGGTTTCGATGTGAGAAGAAGGAAGAGAGGAAAGAGCTCAAGCTTGGGGATGCTCGAGGCACCCCAAGTAAATATTCAAGGAAAATCAAGTGTCTAAGCTTGGGGATGCTAGGAAGGCATCCCCTCTTTCTTCAACAAGTATCGGTATGTTTTCGGATTCGTTTCGTTCATGTGATATGTGCAATCTTCGAGCGTCTTTTGCATTTAGTTTTCATTTTTCTTTCTTTCATGCACCATGCTGGTATGAGGTAGTCCTTGTTTGATTTATAGAATTCTCTTTGCACTTCACTTATATCTTTTGAGTATGGCTTTATAGAATGCTTCATGTGCTTCACTTATATCATTTAAAGTTTGGATTGCCTGTTTCTCTTTACATAGAAAACCGCCATTTATAGAATGCTCTTTTGCTTCACTTATATTTGTTAGAGCACGGGCATATCTTTTGTAGAAAGAATTAACCTCTCTTGCTTCACTTATATCTATTTAGATAGATGACAGAAACTGGTCATTCACATGGTTAGTCATAAAATCCTACATAGAACTTGTAGATCACTGAATATGATATGTCTGATTCTTTGCAATAGTTTTACGATATAAAGATGGTGATATTAGAGTCATGCTACTGGGTGGTTGTGAATTGTAGAAATACTTGTGTTGAGGTCTGTGATTCCCGTAGCATGCAAGTATGGTGAACCGTTATGTAATGAAGTTGGAGCATGAGGTATTTATTGATTGTCTTCCTTATGAGTGGCGGTCGGGGACGAGCGATGGTCTTTTCCTACCAATCTATCCCCCTAGGAGCATGCACATAGTACTTTGTTTTGATGACTAATAGATTTTTTCAATAAGTATGTGAGTTCTTTATTACTAATGTTGAGTCCATGGATTATACACACTCTCACCCTTCCACCATTGCTAGCCTCTCTAGTACCGCACAACTTTCGCCGATACCATAAACTCACCATATACCTTCCTCAAAACAGCCACCATACCTACCTATCATGGCATTTCCATAGCCATTCCGAGATATATTGCCATGCAACCTTCCTCATCATCATATACATGACTTGAGCATTCATTGTCATATTGCTTTGCATGATCGTAAGATAGGTAGCATGATGTTTTCATGGCTTGTTCGTTTTTTGATGTCATTGCTATGCTAGATCATTACACATCCCGGTACACCGCCGAAGGCATTCATATAGAGTCATATCTTTGTTCTAGATATCGAGTTGTAATATTGAGTAGTAAGTAAATAAAAGTGTGATGATCATCATTATTAGAACATTGTCCCATGTGAGGTTATCAAAATAAAAGTGGCCAAAGAAGCCCCCCCCCCAAAAAAGAGAGAGAGAGAGGCCAAATAAGCCTACAAAAAAATGAGAGAAAAAGAGAGAAGGGGCAATGTTACTATCCTTTTACCACACTTGTGCTTCAAAGTAGCACCATGTTCTTCATATAGAGAGTCTCTCGAGTTATCACTTTCATATACTAGTGGGAATTTTCATTATAGAACTTGGCTTGTATATTCCAACGATGGGCTTCCTCAAATGCCCTAGGTCTTCATGAGCAAGCAAGTTGGATGCACACCCACTCAGTTTTAGTTTGAGCTTTCATATACTTATGGCTCTAGTGCATCCATTGCATGGCAATCCCTACTCACTCACATTGATATCTATTGATGGGCATCTCCATAGCCCGTTGATATGCCTAGTTGATGTGAGACTATCTTCTCCTTTTTGTCTTCTCCACAACCACCATTCTATTCCACCTATAGTGCTATGTCCATGGCTCACGCGCATGTATTGCGTGAAAGTTGAAAAGGTTTGAGAACGTCAAAAGTATGAAATAATTGCTTGGCTTGTCATCGGGTTTGTGCATGATGTGAGTATTTTGTGTGAAGAAGATGGAGCATAGCCAGACTATATGATTTTGTAGGGATAACTTTCTTTGGCCATGTTATTTTGAAAAGACATGATTGCTTTATTAGTAGGCTTGAAGTATTATTGTTTTTATGTCAGATGATAGACTATTGCTTTGAATCACTCGTGTCTTAATATTCATGCCATGATTAGACATATGATGAAGATTATGCTAGGTAGCATTCCACATCAAAAATTATCTTTTTTATCATTTACCTACTCGAGGACGAGCAGGAATTAAGCTTGGGGATGCTGATACGTCTCTGGCGTATCTATAATTTTTGATTGTTCCATGCCAATATTCTACAACTTTCATATACTTTTGGCAACTTTTTATACTATTTTTGGGACTAACATATTGATCCAGTGCCCAGTGCCAGTTCCTGTCTGTTGCATGTTTTTGGTTTCACAGAATATCCATATCAAACAGAGTCCAAACGGGATAAAAACGGACAGAGACACTTTGAAATATTTGGAAAATTCCGGAAGAAAAATCCACGCGAGACGGTGTTCGAGGTGGTCACGAGGCAGGGGGGCGCGCCTGCCCCCTGGGCGCTCCCCCTACCCTCGTGAGCCACCCGTAAGGCGGTTGACGCTCTTCTTTTGCCGCAAGAAAGCTAATTTTTGGAAGAAAAAAATCACGGCGAAGGTTTCATGCCAATCGGAGTTACGGATCTCCATATATAGACGAAACGGTGAAACAGAGCCAGGACAGAATGCAGAAACAGAGAGAGACATATCGAATCTCGGAGGGGCTCTCGCCCCTCCCACGCCATGGAGACCATGGACCAGAGGGGAAACCCTTCTCCCATCTAGGGAGAAGGTCAAGGAAGAAGAAGAAGAAGAAGGAGGGGGGCTCTCTCCCCCTCGCTTCCGGTGGCACCGGAGTGCCACCGGGGGCCATCATCATCACCGCGATCTACACCAACACCTCTGCCATCTTCACCAACATCTCCATCACCTTCCCCCCTCTATCTACAGCGGTCCACTCTCCCGCAACCCGCTGTACCCTCTACTTGAACATGGTGCTTTATGCTCCATATTATTATCCAATGATGTGTTGCCATCCTATGATGTTTGAGTAGATTTTCGTTGTCCTATCGGTGGTTGATGAATTGCTATGATTGATTTAATTTGCTTGTGGTTATGTTGCTGTCCTTTGGTGCCCATCATATGATTGCGCGCGTGGATCACACCCTAGGGTTAGTTGTATGTTGATAGGACTATGTATTGGAGGGCAAGAGTGACAGAAGCTTCAACCTAGCATAGAAATTGATGCATATGGGATTGAAGGGGGACCAATATATCTTAATGCTATGGTTGGATTTTACCTTAATGAACATTAGTAGCTGTGGATGCTTGCTAATAGTTCCAATCATAAGTGCATAGAATTCCAAGTCAGGTATGAATGCTAGTAGTGGCCTCTCCCACATAATACTTGCTATCGGTCTAGTAAAGTAGTCAATTGCTTAGGGGCAATTTCGCAACTCCTACCACCACTTTTCCACACTCGCTATATTTACTTTATTGCTTCTTTACTTACAACAGCCCCTACTTTTTATTTACGTAATCTTTATTATCCTGCAAACCTAACCAACAACACCTACAAAGTACTTCTAGTTTCATACTTGTTCTAGGTAAAGCGAATATCAAGCGTGCGTAGAGTTGTATCGGTGGTCGATAGAACTTGAGGGAATATTTGTTCTACCTTTAGCTCCTCGTTGGGTTCGACACTCTTACTTATCGAAAACTGTTGTGATCCCCTATACTTGTGATTTATCACTCCTACACTATGTACACACTGCAAATCGGGCCTCCCCCGTCCTCCCTCCGCCGGAGCGTCCGGTAGAGGGCGAGGGAGCCGCCGATTCGGCAACGGCGAGGTGGAGAGCCCGGGGTTCGCACAAATCACCCTTCGTTCCTGTAGATGGGGAAGGGTGAGGTCCAAGGCTCATGTTTTGGGAGAGCTAATTAAGCGAATGAGCTAATAAAGGAAGGATTGTGGGCTTAAATATAATATTTAAATGAGTGTGGCTAATTAAAGAAAGGATTATGGGTAAATCGGTGGAATAACTATTAGAAAGATTGTGGTCTTGATAAATTCTACATGAAGGATTTGAGGTAAAAAGATAGGATAATTAAAAGAAAGGATCTATAGGCCTTAATGTGTTTGGGGCTACTAAATTAGAAAAGGAAGGATTTGATTCCTGACTAAAACGGGTGAGGACTTCATGGTAATGAATGAAAGGATCATACTTAAATGCCATTAAAAAGGATTGTATTTAAATGAAATCAGTGGGACATTACGCCCCACAAAGAAAATATGAACACGACTAAATTGCGATGTATTTTTTTATGTTCATTTTATAGAAGGACGATGCTGCGTTGCAACATGTTCTTCATAACAAATCCGATGTTGTGGGACATTATGCTTCTGCAAAACATAAATTTTCTCCGTTGCAATGCACGGGCATATGTGCTATCATTATCATGGCAATACCTAGATCTATTCTTGTTTTTATGCCTAGCTAGGGGCGTTAAACGATAGCGCTTGTTGGGAGGCGACCCAATTTTATTTTTGTTCCGTGATTTTTGTTCCTGTTTAGTAATAAATAAATCATCTATCCTCTATTATGATTGTGTTTTTATGTTTGAATTAGTGTTTGTGCCAAGTAAAGCCTTTATGATCTTCTTGGGTGATTGTTATTTGATCTTGCTGGAAAAAACAGAAAGTATGCACTCACAAGAATAATTTTCATTTTTTACCAGAGAGCGATAAAATACCAATTCCAACTGAAGTAGATCAATATACGAATTATTTAGGATGTCCTAATTTCTCAGGATTTTTGGAGTTACAGAAGTATTCTAAACCTACAGATTACTACAGACTGTTCTGTTTTTCGTGTGTTGTTTGCTTATTTTGATGAATCTATGGCTAGTATCGGGGGGTATGAACCATAGAGAAGTTGGAATATAGTAGGTTTAACACCAATATAAATAAATAATGAGTTCATTATAGTACCTTAAAGTGGTGATTTGTTTTCTTATACTAACGGAGCTCATGAGATTTTCTGTTGAGTTTTGTGTTGAGAAGTTTTCAAGTTTTTGGGTAAAGATTTGATGGATTTTGGAACAAGGAGTGGCAAGAGCCTAAGTTTGGGGATTCCCAAGGCACCCCAAGGTAAAATCCAAGGACAACCAAAAGCCTAAGCTTGGGGAAGCCCCGGAAGGCATCCCCTCTTTCGTCTTCATCTATCGGTAACTTTACTTGAGGCTATATTTTTATTCACCACATGATATGTGTTTTTCTTGGAGTGTCTTGTATGATTTGAGTCTTTGCTTTTTAGTTTACCACAATCATCCTTGTTGTACACACCATTGGGAGAGACACACATGAATCGGATTTTATTAGAATACTCTATGTGCTTCACTTATATCTTTTGAGCTAGATAAATTTTGCTCAAGTGCTTCACTTATATCTTTTTAGAGCACAGTGGTGGTTTTATTTTATAGAAATTATTGATCTCTCATGCTTCACTTATATTATTTTGAGAGTTTTTTAGAACAGCATGGTAATTTGTTTTGTCTATAAAATTAGTCCTAATATGATAGGCATCCAAGATGGGTATAATAAAAACTTTCATATAGAGTCCATTAAATACTATGAGAAGTTTGATTCTTGATAGTTGTTTTGAGATATAAAGGTGATAATATTAGAGTTGTGCTAGTTGATTAATTGTGGAATTGAGAAATAATTGTGTTGAAGTTGGCAGGTCACGTAGCATGCACGTATGGTAAAATTTGTGTGACAAATTTGAAGCATGAGGTGTTCTTTGATTGCTTTCCTTATAAGTGGTGGTCGGGGACGAGCGATGGTCTTTTCCTACCAATCTATCCCCCTAGGAGCATGCGGGTAGTGCTTGGTTTTGATGACTTGTAGATTTTTGCAATAAGTATGTGAGTTCTTTATGACTAATGTTGAGTCCATGGATTATACGCACTCTCACCCTTCCATCATTGCTAGCCTCTTCGGTACCGTGCATTGCCCTTTCTCACCTTGAGAGTTGGTGCAAACTTCGCCGGTGCATCCAAACCCCGTGATATGATACGCTATATCACACATAAGCCTCCTTATATGTTCCTCAAAACAGCCACCATACCTACCTATTATGGTATTTCCATAGCCATTCCGAGATATATTGCCATGCAACTTTCCACCGTTCCATTTATTATGACATGCTCCATCATTGTCATATTGCTTTGCATGATCATGTAGTTGACATCGTATTTGTGGCAAAACCACCTTCATAATTCTTTCATACATGTCACTCTCATCGCATATCCCGGTACACTGCCGGAGTCATTCACATAGAGTCATATTTTGTTCTAAGTATCGAGTTGTAAGTAAATAAAAGTGTGATGATTTTCATTATTAGAGCATTGTCCCATGTGAGGAAAGGATGATGGACACTATGATTCCCCGACAAGTCGGGATGAGATTCCGGACGAAAAAAAGAGGCCATAAAAAAGGGGAAAAGGCCCAAAGAAGAAAATGAGAGAAAAAGAGAGAAGGGGCAATGTTACTATCCTTTTTCACACTTTTGCTTCAAAGTATCACCATGATCTTCATGATAGAGAGTCTCCTATTTTGTCACTTTCATATACTAGTGGGAATTTTTCATTATAGAACCTGGCATGTATATTCCAATGATGGGCTTCCTCAAAATGCCCTAGGTCTTCGTGAGCAAGCAAGTTGGATGCACACCCACTTAGTTTCTTTTGTTGAGCTTTCATACATTTATAGCTCAAGTGCATCCGTTGCATGGAAATCCCTACTCCTTGCATTGACATCAATTGATGGGCATCTCCATAGCCCGTTGATTAGCTGCGTCAATGTGAGACTTTGTCCCTTTTTGTCTTCTCACACAACCTCCATCATCTTATTCTATTCCACCCATAGTGCTATGTCCATGGCTCGCGCTCATATATTGCGTAAAAGTTGAAATAGTTTGAAAAGGCTAAGTATGGAACAATTGCTTGGTTTGTCATCGGGGTTGTGCATGATGGGAGCATTTTGTGTGATGGAAATGAAGCATGGCCAAACTATATGATTTTGTAGGGATAAGCTTTCTTTGGCTATGTTATTTTAATAAGATGTAATTGCTTGGTTAGCATGCTTGAAGTATTAATATTTTTATGTCAATATTAAACTTCTGTCTAGAATCTTTTGGATCTAAACATTCATGCTACAAGAAAGAGAATTACATTGAAAATTATGTTAGGTAGCATTCCACATCAAAAATTCTGTTTTTATCATTTACCTACTCGAGGACGAGCAGGAATTAAGCTTGGGGATGCTTGATACGTCTCCAACGTATCTATAATTTTTTATTGTTCCATGCTAGTATATTATCTGTTTTGGATGTTTAATGGGCTTCATTATGCACTTTTATATTATTTTCGGGACTAACCTATTAACCAAAGGCCCAGTGCAAATTGCTGTTTTTTTGCCTATTTCAGTGTTTCGCAGAAAAGGAATATCAAACGGAATCCAAACGGAATGGAACCTTTGCGAGGATCTTTTTTGGAACAAACGCAATCCAGGAGACTTGGAGTGGAGGTCAAGGAAGCCACAAGGTAGCCACGAGGTAGGGCTGCGCGCCCAGGGGTAGGCGCGCCCCACCCTCATGGGCCCCTCGTAGTTCAACTGACCTACTTCTTTCGCCTATATATACTATTATACCCTGAAAACATCCAGGGGAGCCACGAAACCACTTTTCCACCGCCGCAACCTTCTGTACCCGTGAGATCCCATCTGGGGACCTTTTTCAGTGATCTGCCGGAGGGGGTTCGATCACGGAAGGCTTCTACATCAACACCATAGCCTCTTTGATGATGTGTGAGTAGTTTGCAACAGACCTTCGGGTCCATAGTTATTAGCTAGATGGCTTCTTCTCTCTCTTTGGTTCTCAATACAAAGTTCTCCTTGATGTTCTTGGAGATCTATTTGATGTAATACTTTTTGCGGTGTGTTTGCCGAGATCCGATGAATTGTGGGCTTATGATCAAGTTTATCTATGAACAATATTTGATTCTTCTCTGAATTCTTATATGCATGATTTGATATATTTGCAAGTCTCTTAGAATTATCAGTTTGGTTTGGCCTACTAGATTGATCTTTCTTGCAATGGGAGAAGTGCTTAGCTTTGGGTTCAATCTTGCGGTGCTCGATCCCAGTGACAGAAAGGGAACCGACACATATTGTATTGTTGCCATCGAGGATAAAAAGATGGTGCTTATATCATATTGCTTGAGTTTATCCCTCTACATCATGTCATCTTGCCTAATGCATTACTCTGTTCTTATGAACTTAATACTCTAGATGCATGTTGGATAGTGGTCAATGTGTGGAGTAATAGTAGTAGATGCAGAATCATTTCGGTCTACTTGACACGGACGTGATGCCTATGTTTATGATCATGCCTAGATATTCTCATAACTATGCGCTTTTCTATCAATTGCTTGGCAGTAATTTGTTCACCCACCGTAATATATGCTATCTTGAGATAAGCCACTAGTGAAACCTATGGCAGCCGGGTCTACTTTACATCATATAAGTTTCCGATCTACAATTCTAGTTTACTATTTATTTTGCAATCTTTATTTTCCAATCTATACAACAAAAATACCAAAAATATTTATCTTATTATCTTTGTCAGATCTCACTTTTGCAAGTGGCCGTGAAGGGACTGACAACCCCTTTATCGCGTTGGTTGCAAGATTCTTATTTGTTTGTGCAGGTACTAGACGATTTGCGTGTAGTCTCATACTGGATTGATACCTTGGTTCTCAAAAACTAAGGGAAATACTTACGCTACTTTACTGCATGTAGCGACCCGACCCGAATGGATCAAGTCTCTGTGCTTAAGTGTCATCCCTGGATCGGTATGCTGACACACACAGTACTCGAAGGATTTATAACAGAGGTAAATCACATGTATAAAGTAACGTAAATACTATTACCTCAATCCATATAGCGGAAGCAACAAGGTTGTGGATTCCCATCAACACCAACGGCAAAGTTGAGTGTAGAAATCGTAACCCTAATGTATCACTTACTCGTCGTAAGATAATCCTGCAACATGAGACGTTGCAGCCCGAAATGGGTCAGTACATTGAATGTATTGGCAAATTCACACCATAGAGAATGATGAATAAAGACTATCACTACATGCATATTTGGCTGGTGGAAAAGCTCTATGGTTATAAGGTTTTTGCGTAAAGCCAATTTTTCCCTACTGCAAAGGAATAAAATTAATTACTATCATGGTGGTTGTTAAACATTGAGAATGGTTGACAGCATTCTCAATCCCAATTACGTAACATCATTAAAACCCATCAAAATTAATTTAGAGTAACATGTTGAGACTCACATGAAAATCCAGGTACTAGATACTCAAGATGTCCATAACCGGGGACACGGCTAATCATGATTAGTTTATTACACTCTGCAGAGGTTTGCGCACTTTTCCCCACAAGACTCGATCGCCTCCGTTTGGTTTCTCGCACTACACGGTGTTTGAGAAGACGGATGACCGAGACACAGTCTTTCAGAAGCGCTAGCACCTTATGACGGGTAGACCGGTACACCTACTTTCCCCTACATCAGCTAGTCTACCACTGTAAGAGTTCGCACAACTTAGTCAACTATGCCAGAGCCCATAATGGCTTGTGGATGCACACGGAAGTTTCTAGTATGAATAATCTCATGATCCCTTTGAGCCTGGGTGGCGGTCCAAAGAAAACAGGCAAGTCCTGGAAACCCCAGGTGCCTCAATCCACCCAGATGTGTGTTAGGTTGCCACCTTAGATAAACCCTTGATTATCAATCTCACATCTGGCATGGATATCACTCACCCAATCCACGTCTACTAGCATAGCATGGCATAATAAGCAAACGTAGAAGTAACTCCCAAAGGTTTGAAAATAAACTGGTAATAGGTACTACATCATCTACTTCCCATCCCACAATTTAATTAGATCCTATTCATGCAATGTGTGAGGATTGATCTAATGCAATAAAACTGGGTAGTAGAAAAGGTATGATCAAAGTGTGAACTTGCCTGCAATGTTGATGAAGATGATTCGCACTCAAAACTCTTGATAGATCTACTCGTCACACTCTGGTCAATCTATCGTAAGCAAGCAATAGTAACCACACATAAGCAATCACTCAAAAGATCAGAAAGATCGAAGAAGACAATTCGGAAAACATCAAAACCAAGCAAATAGCTCTTGCAACATAAAACTATTTCTAACAGTACCAAAATTTTGTGAATTTGGCCTTATTAGAAGGTTTAGGTCAAGAGCTTCGATATGCAAAAAGAATCAAATCAAACGGAGCTACGAAATTCGAGTTATGATCAAACGAAGTTTGAATTCAAATCTGATCTAATTCAAATTTTAAACTTTTTAAAAACATGTTTGAGTTGGATTACTGGATAGAGGGGATCATAACGAAGACGTGGGCGTTGGTTTCATTGGATTTGGATTAATGAGCAAAAAGTTGTGCTTGTTTGAAGAATAGGGACTATTCTGTAAATAAAGTATTCACATCCAGGTCCCTGGCCGAAATTACAGAAAAAGAAAAAAACTAAAAGGCGAACGTTCGTTGTAGAAGCCTATAAGACGACAACTGTTCGCTACAAATCCTAAACTAGCGAACGTCCACTAATTAACCTAGCTATTAAATAAAACCGGCTTTAGAAGAAAACCAGAGAAAACCAAAAATAAAATAAACCGGACCGGGCGGTTAATTACCGGTTCGGGCGGTTTTTGTCGAAAAGACCACCGGCGGCGGTTAGCAGATCGGCGGCGACGCCACATCGAGCGGCAGCGGCGGGCTCCGGCGGCAGCGAGCTGTGGCGCGGCAGCTGGCAG
>NC_041392.1:484519010-484554421 GCF_002162155.2 Triticum dicoccoides | reverse complement strand
GCGGCGAGGCGAGGCGGAATGGCAAGCCGGCAGCAGCGGCGGGGAAGCAGCAGCTAGCGGCGGCGGCAGCGATGTGCATCGGCGGCGCGGGCAGCAAGCAGCGGCGGGAGGCAGCGGTTGCGGGGAGAGGAGAGAGAGAGGGGCCCGGGGCCGGGCTCCGGTATTTAAGGGCGGAGGGGAGGCGCGGCACCGACTTGGGGAAGGGGCAGGAGGAGGAGTCCTCCTCGGCCACGACGGCGGCGGCGGCGTACGCCGGCCGGTCTCCTGCGGGGAGAGAGACGGCGCGCTGGGCCGCTGCTGGGCTGGGCCGGCTGGCCTGGCGCGGGGAGAGAGAGAGCAGTGCTGGGCTTCGGCCTAGCACTTCTCGAAGAGTTTTTTTTAACATTTTTCACAGGCAACAAAAATAACAAAAACAAAAAGAAATCAAAATATTATATAGGCATATAATATATCAAAATTTTCAGAAAAAGATTTTCTACAAGATGAACATTATTCTAGCATTAAATAAAATACACACCCATTCTAATAATTCAAAGAGTGCTACTGGTCTAATAGAATCCAACAAAAATCATTTTAAAAAATTCCAAAATGATTTCAAATAAATTTTTCTCCAATTTTCTATTGTAGGGAATCATGTTACCCTATTTTCCTTGTATTTTATTTTTGGAGAAAAATAATTTGAATAAAACTCAAATAACTCCAAATTGAAAATAAATTCAAAAGAACTTTGAATTTAATTCTTTGAAACTCCCAACTCATATTTCATAATTTGAAGAAGTCATTTTATCTTCTCTTGTGAAAATCATTGAGTTGCATAAAGTTTCTGAAGTGGAAAATATTTCCCAATGGAATTCAAATATTTTTCAAACACCCTTTTCATTTTAAATGGAAGAAGTCATGTCATCTTCTCTCTAGGGTTTTGTGTTGAAAAGAATTTGAATTCATGGAGATCAGAAAGCAAATATGAAAGTTTGGGAAAGTCCTTTTATTCCCTCTCATTTAACTTTCAAAAGTTTCGAATTCACTCACTTTCAGACAATCAATCAAACAATCAATCAAATCTATCTATTTATTATAACATTCCAAAATTTAGAATTTTGGGATGTTACAAACCTACCACCCTTAAAAGGAATCTCGTCCTCGAGATTCGGAGAGGCTAGCAAGAAAAGGTTAGGGTTTGGGGGTCTCCTCAAAATCCATCAATCGTCTCCGGGGTTATGGTTCTATCAAAACTCATATACTCCATCATTATTATTGACACTGTCGGTCTTCTTAGATCTTCAGGATAATTCCTTATCCGGGCTCTTTCGGTAGTGGCATAACCTCACCACAATTTTTTTTATCCTTTCATCTTGGTAAGGTTCTTCCGAGATTGGGTCTTCTTAGCTGACGGGTCTGGCGCCAAAACTAAACAACTATCGATATCGCATGGTGGTCAACAATTTATGGTTTCTCCTGCAGGAAATGGGTCTGGGTTGATCCTCACCGTATAACCTACGGTTGGCAAAAAGCTGCCATGTACAAGGGAAAAATTCTTATACCATTCTAAGGTTTAACAAGGTTTAATATCGTCGTCTCTCTACTATAGGCAAGTCACTCAGATTTACCATCCCATATAGCAAGGCAAATAATAAGAGTAAGTCGGTATGGTGATCAATCCATCCCGCACCCAAATCATTACCTTGTATACGGTTTAGCGAATCTCGCATTGTAACACTCGGTCATCCTCACAAGCATTGCAGAATTTCTCTCATCGACGAACCAAGTTCGGAATAATCCATTGATTCTGCAAGCCAGACAAACATCTATCGTTCCTTCACAACTCTCAGGTTTTGCGTAAACTCCTATAAAATCGTCTGTCGACAAAGGTATATCCACTTCCAGGGTTTTTCCTTCAGCAAGAATGTGCTTGCTTCTTGGCAGGTCCTGGGGCCTGTGGGTTATGGCACACCTCATCACTTGTAGTCCTTGAACTAATCATTGGGCAACTGGTCATTATTCCAACTTCCAACTTCCTAGTATTCTTAAATCCATCCAATTGTACTATCTTCCTTCCTTCTATTGGCACCAAACTAGGACATGATTACTCGGACTCATCATGGAGTTTCCATTGATCCATATTTCCGACATCATACCTCCTATATATCCAATAGTAATTCATCTCTTCATCCTCGTGGGATATCCCTCATACCGAGATAAAAACTTATACTTATGAAGTCCATATTCCAATTCGTGGAACATCATTATCCTTTCCGCGGTCGAGCGTCCTTACAGGGGAATATTGGCCATCTCTGCATGTCACTTCTTCAACTGGGAAACGTGAAACACATCTTGAACTCCTCACAGTCCTTCGGGTAACTCAAACTTGTAGGCCACTTCTCTCATATGCTCCAAAACTTGGTATGGTCCTACAAATCTCGGGGCTAACTGTCCCTTAACTCCAAATCATTTAACTCCTCGCAGAGGGGTCACACGAAGACATGCTCTGTCTCCAATTTCATAGACTACCTCCTTGAGTTTTTGAGTCTACATAACTCTTCTGCCTGGACTGAGCTACCTTCAGTCTATCTCGAATCAACTTAACATTCTCTTTGGACTCCTTGATCACCTTTGGTCCAAACAACTGATGGTCTCCAACTTCATCCCAAATACTCTTGGGGCATCACACATATCGAGACAAAACTCGTATTCATTTTGTCCAAAATCCACTCAGTGGAGTATCCTATCTTTTCCAGGGTCAATGGTTCTTACAGGGTACTACCACCCTTAAAATGCACAAATCTTCCATAGAAGATATTTCTCATATCCTCAGAATGGCCAAAATTCTTCTTCATAGAGTAACAACTCATAAAATCCATATCAGTACCAATGATGCTAACTTTATTCACTCTCAATTAATTACAATCTCTCGCTTTTCCATTACATGTCTCAACTCAACACCTCGATAAAAGAAAATGTTCTCACTTCTACTACTCCATTTCTTTTGTTGCAAACTCACTATCTAGCACAAGTCTCCTTCTCCTTGGGGCATTCTCTGGCAAAGTGCCCTGCTCCATTACAACTAAACATATTACTTCTGACAAGTATCGAGGTTTCCTTTTGGGGCAACTGTTGAGGTAGTGCCCTGACTCCTTGCACCTATAACAGGTGATATGACTCAGGTCCCTCCTGGAATCCAATCTGCTTCTCTTCCTGGACCTTTCCATTCCAATTAGGGCTTCTATTTCCTATGGGTCATACTCTACTTCCTCTATCGGGAATTCTACTAAATCCCCATTCAAACAATTTTGGGAGATGTGTCCTTCTTCTCCATATGAATAACAAGACTTAGTGCAGGGTTTACCCGGGTCTTCTTTAGGTGTGTCCTCCACCTCTTCCTTCATCACAGTTTCTTCTAAAATTCCCATAAGGGCTCCTTTTTACTTCTTTCTTCTGCTGGATGGTTCGTTGTACCATGGGGTAGGTGTGGCACTGAGCAGGATAGTGGGTAGTCCCTTCACACAAGAAACAAGTAATCTGCCTAATTGGGCATTCTTCAACTGGGTGACTTCCTTCGCAATTAGGGCATTCATCCTTGTGTTCTTTATGGGTGTGTCCTATTTCTCCACAAATCTTGCATGCACAAGGTTTCTTCATATCCTTTTCATAAGGCTTCAACTTATGGGACACAAATCGAGACTTTGGCAAAGTCAACTTAAATTCCTTCCAAGTGGTTACTCCTTGCCATCCATTGATGGTTTGGTACATTCTCCACCAAGTAGCATCACCTCTTTCAAAGCACAGAAGAGCATGCTGGGTCATATCATGTCCAACTATAGGGTTATTCTCCATGTGATCCTCCACGTTCTGAATCCATCGGTCTGTCTCCAACTGACCCATCGGTCCAGAAAATACAAGCTCATCTCCATTCATCCGCTATTGGGTCCATGTGGGTTTGGGGTAAGATAAGAGAGAGGGAGAGGGACACACAATACAAACAAAAGTTTTGAAAAGACAGATTTTATTTGTGGCCGTTGGGAAAAACATCAAACAAATGACAGCTCACAAACGTCGCATCTAACATAGGTATATAACAAGGGTTTGGTCTTCTAAAGGTCAATAAATCTTCAACGTCTCCAAATTCTTCAAACCTTGTTCATGCCTCCAATGGCTTCTTCCGATCATGCTTGTCTTCTCAAGTTCTTTTGCCAGATCATCTCTGTTGACGTGAAATCTCTCGTGACATCCTTTAATATTCTGGAGTTGTATTTCAAACTTCTAGGTTTCAACATCCTTCACATGAACCATGGTCTAGTTCCTGACGAATCTCCGGTTTCTCGAGTTTTGCTCCTCCAGCTTGCTACTTCAGCTTCTTGGACCTAAGTTCTTCACGAAATGCCTCCTTGTCTAAATACGGCTTCATGGAGCTCCACCTTAAACTTCTTGATGTACTACTCCAGATCCTGGTGATACACCGGCTAAGGTTAAAACTTCATCTTACTGATAGGTGCTCCATCAGCCTTCTTCCATCAAATCCATTCTGAAGAAATGCATCCTTAACTCAGCACGGTGACAATAGCATCAGCAGTGATGACATCACGGATAACCGTGTTTCTGCCCTTGTCATTGCCATGAGCTATCTTCCATAATTGATATCCCCTGCCTTAGGGTTTTCTTGACAAAACTTTGAGTTCTCAACTCTCCATGTTTTGGTCTTTCTCCAATACACCTTGATCTCGGGTATTGACAACTTCCATAGTCTGCCAAGTTCCATAAGGGTAGCCTTCCTAGGTCATACAAATCTGGAAATTCTACAAAGCCTCCAATTCTCCTAGTCTTCAGAGTCTTCAACAGCTGTAGTTTCCATTATCATAATGTATGGTAAAATCCTCTTCATTCCGAATGATCTTACTTGTCTGATATCATGTACTTCTTGGAGTGGTCTCATCAGTGGAATCCTTCATGTGGTCAAAAGGGAAAAAGGGTATGGTCTCACTAAAAGGGAATATTTGGAATAAGCTTAGAAGAGAAGAGAGGTAAAATATCTTTTTGAAAGGGAAAGTTGTAGAGAAAAATCTTTGCTATGGGCTTGCCAGTTTCTAGGGTCACGTCCTACAGTCAACCTGTGCTCTGATACCATCTTGTAGCGACCCGACCCGAATGGATCAAGTCTCTGTGCTTAAATGTCATCCCTGGATCGGTATGCTGACACACACAGTACTCGAAGGATTTATAACAGAGGTAAATCGCATGTATAAAGTAACGTAAATACTATTACCTCAATCCATATAGCGGAAGCAACAAGGTTGTGGATTCCCATCAACACCAATGGCAAAGTTGAGTGTAGAAATCGTAACCCTAACGTATCACTTACTCGTCGTAAGATAATCCTGCAACATGAGACGTTGCAGCCCGAAACGGGTCAGTACATTGAATGTACTGGCAAATTCACACCATATAGAATGATGAATAAAGACTATCACTACATGCATATTTGGCTGGTGGAAAAGCTCTATGGTTATAAGGTTTTTGTGTAAAGCCAATTTTTCCCTACTGCAAAGGAATAAAATTAATTACTATCATGGTGGTTGTTAAACATTGAGAATGGTTGACAGCATTCTCAATCCTAATTAAGTAACATCATTAAAACCCATCAAAATTAATTTAGAGTAACATGTTGAGATTCACATGAAAATCCAGGTACTAGATACTCAAGATGTCCATAACCGGGGACACGGCTAATCATGGTTAGTTTATTACACTCTGCAGAGGTTTGCGCACTTTTCCCCACAAGACTCGATCGCCTCAGTTTGGTTTCTCGCACTACAGGTGTTTGAGAAGACGGATGACCGAGACACAGTCTTTCAGAAGCGCTAGCACCTTACGACGGGTAGACTGGTACACCTACTTTCCCCTACATCTGCTAGTCTACCACTGTAAGAGTTCGCACAACTTAGTTAACTATGCCAGAGCCCATAATGGCTTGTGGCTGCACACGGAAGTTTCTAGTATGAATAATCTCATGATCCTTTTGAGCCTGGGTGGCGGTCCAAAGAAAACAGGCAAGTCCTGGAAACCCCATGTGCCTCAATCCACCCAGATGTGTGTTAGGTTGCCACCTTAGATAAACCCTTGATTATCAATCTCACATCTGTCATGGATATCACTCACCCAATCCACGTCTACTAGCATAGCATGGCATAATAAGCAAACGTAGAAGTAACTCCCAAAGGTTTGAAAATAAACTGGTAATAGGTACTACCTCATCTACTTCCCATCCCACAATTTAATTAGATCCTATTCATGCAATGTATGAGGATTTATCTAATGCAATAAAACTGGGTAGTAGAAAAGGTATGATCAAAGTGTGAACTTTCCTGCAATGTTGATGAAGATGATTCGCACTCAAAACTCTTGATAGATCTACTCGTCACACTCTGGTCAATCTATCGTAAGCAAGCAATAGTAACCACACATAAGCAATCACTCAAAAGATCAGAAAGATCGAAGAAGACAATTCGGAAAACATCAAAACCAAGCAAATAGCTCTTGCAACATAAAACTATTTCTAACAGTACCAAAATTTTGTGAATTTGGCCTTATTAGAAGGTCTAGGTCAAGAGCTTCGATTTGCAAAAAGAATCAAATCAAACGGAGCTACGAAATTCAAGTTATGATCAAACGAAGTTTGAATTCAAATCTGATCTAATTCAAATTTTAAACTTTTCAAAAACATGTTTGAGTTGGATTACTGGATAGAGGGGATCATAACGAAGACGTGGGAGTTGGTTTCGTTGGATTTGGACTAACGAGCAAAAAGTTGTGCTTGTTTGAAGAACAGGGACTATTTTGTAAATAAAGTATTCACATCCAGGTCCCTGGCCGAAATTACAGAAAAAGAAAAAAAAACTAAAAGGCGAACGTTCGTTGCAGAAGCCTATAAGACGACAACTGTTCGCTACAAATCTAAACTAGCGAACGTCCACTAATTAACCTAACTATTAAATAAAACTGGCTTTAGAAGAAAACCAGAGAAAACCAAAAATAAAATAAACCGGACCGGGCGGTTAATTACCGGTTCGGGCGGTTTTCATCGAAAAGACCACCGACAGCGGTTAGCAGATTGGCGGCGACGCCAGATCGAGTGGCAGCGGCGGGCTCCGGCGGCAGCGAGCTGTGGCGCGGCAGCTGGCAGCAGCGGCGGCGGCGGTGCGGGCTAGCGGCGAGGCAAGGCGGAACGGCAAGACGGCAGCAGCGGCGGGGAAGCAGCAGCTAGCGGCGGCGGCGGCGATGTGCGTCGGCGGCGCCGGCAGCAAGCAGCGGCGGGAGGCAGCGGTTGCGGGGAGAGGAGAGAGAGAGGGGCCCGGGGCCGGGCTCTGGTATTTAAGGGCGGAGGGGAGGCGCGGCACCGACTTGGGGAAGGGGCAGGAGGAGGAGTCCTTCTCGGCCACGACGGCGGCGGCAGCGTACGACGGCCGGTCTCCTGCGGGGAGAGAGACGGTGCGCTGGGCCGCTGCTGGGCTGGGCCGGCTGGCCTGGCGCGGGGAGAGAGAGAGCAGTGCTGGGCTTCGGCCTGGCACTGTTCGAAGAGTTTTTTTTTGAACATTTTTCACAGGCAACAAAAATAACAAAAACAAAAAGAAATGAAAATATTATATAGGCATATAATATATCAAAATTTTCAGAAAAAGATTTTCTACAAGATGAACATTATTATAGCATTAAATAAAATACACACCCATTCTAATAATTCAAAGAGTGCTACTGGTCTAATAGAATCCAACAAAAATCATTTTAAAAAATTCCAAAATGATTTCAAATAAATTTTTCTCCAATTTTCTATTGTAGGGAATCATGTTACCCTATTTTCCATGTATTTTATTTTTGGAGAAAAATAATTTGAATAAAACTCAAATAACTCCAAATTGAAAATAAATTCAAAAGAACTTTGAATTTAATTCTTTGAAACTCCCAACTCATATTTCATAATTTGAAGAAGTCATTTTATCTTCTCTCGTGAAAATCATTGAGTTGCATAAAGTTTCTGAAGTGGAAAATATTTCCCAATGGAATTCAAATATTTTTCAAACACCCTTTTCATTTTAAATGGAAGAATTCATGTCATCTTCTCTCTAGGGTTTTGTGTTAAAAAGAATTTGAATTCATGGAGATCAGAAAGCAAATATGAAAGTTTGGGAAAGTCTTTTTATTCCCTCTCATTTAACTTTCAAAAGTTTCGAATTCACTCACTTTCAGACAATCAATCAAATAATCAATCAAATCTATCTATTTATTATAACATTCCAAAATTTAGAATTTTGGGATGTTACACTGCATCACCATTTCCTCTTCAAGGGAAAGCCAATGCGTGCTCAAGAGATAGCATGTATTCACACATGTACTAAGTTTCTAGTTAATACAATTCTAGCATGAATAATAAACATTTATCATGATATAAGGAAATATAAATAACAACTTTATTATTGCCTCTAGGGCATATTTCCTTCAGTCTCCCACTTGCACTAGAGTCAATAATCTAGATTACGTAGTAATGATTCTAACACCCATGGAGTCTTGGTGCTGATCATGTTTTGCTCGTGGAAGAGGCTTAGTCAATGGGTCTGCAACTTTCAGATCCATACGTATTTTGCAAATCTCTATGTCTCCCTCCTTGACTTGATCGCAGATGGAATTGAAGTGTCTCTTGATGTGTTTGGTTCTCTTGTGAAATCTAGATTCCTTCGCCAAGGCAATTGCTCCAGTATTGCCACAAAAGATTTTCATTGGACCCAATGGACTAGGTATTACACCTAGATCGGATATGAACTCCTTCATCCAGACTCCTTCATTTTCCACTTCCGAAGCAGGTATGTACTCCGCTTCACACATAGATCCCGCCATGATGCTCTGCTTGGAACTGCACCAATTGACAGCTCCACCATCCAATATAAATACGTATCCGATTTGCAGGATGTTCTTGACTGCTGTCCAGTGATCCACTCCTGGATTACTTTGGTACCTCCCTGCTAAACTTATAGCAAGGCGCACATCAGGTCTGGTACACATCATTGCATACCTGACAGAACCTATGATTGAAGCATAGGGAATGACTTTCACTTTCTCTCTATATTCTATAGTGGTCGGGCATTGAGTGTGCAACTTCACACCTTGTAACACAGGCAAGAACCCTTTCTTTGACTGATCCATTTTGAACTTCTTCAAAACTTTATCAATGTATGTGCTTTGTGAAAGTCCAATTAAGCATCTTGATCTATCTCTATAGACCTTGATGCCCAATATATAAGCAGCTTCACCGAGGTCTTTCATTGAAAAATTCTTATTCAAGTATCCATTTATGCTATCCAGAAATTCTGTATTATTTCCAATCAACAATAAGTCATCCACATATAATATTAGAAATACTACCGAGCTCCCACTCACTTTCTTCTAAATACAGGCTTCTCCAAAAGTCTGTATAAAACCATATGCTTTGATCACACTATCAAAGCGTATATTCCAACTCCGAGAGGCTTGCACCAGTCCATAAATGGATCGCTGGAGCTTGCACACTTTGTTAGCAACTTTAGGATCGACAAAACCTTATGGTTGCATCATATACAACTCTTCTTTAAGATATCCATTAAGGAATGCAGTTTTGACATCCATTTGCCAAATTTCATAATCATAAAATGCGGCAATTGCTAACATGATTCGGGCAGACTGAAGCATCGCTACGGGTGAGAAGGTCTCATCGTAGTCAACTCCTTGAACTTGTCGAAAACCTTTCATGACAAGTCGAGCTTTGTAGACAGTAACATTACCGTTAGCGTTAGTCTTCTTCTTGAAGATCCATTTATTCTCTATGGCTTGCCGACCATCGGGCAAGTAAACCAACGCCCATACTTTGTTCTCATACATGGATCCCATCTCAGATTTCATGGCCTCAAGCCATTTCACGGAATCTGGGCTCATCATCACTTCCTCATAGTTCGTGGGTTCGTCATGGTCTAGTAACATGACTTCTAGAACATGATTACCATCCCACTCTAGTGCGGATTGTACTCTAGTTGACCTACGAGGTTCGGTAGTAACTTGATCTGAAGTTTCATGATCATCATCATTACCTTCCTCACTAATTGGTGTAGGAATCACTGGAACTGATTTCTGTGATGAACTACTTTCCAATTCCGGAGAAGGTACAATTACCTCATCAAGTTCTACTTTCCTCCCACTCACTTCTTTCGAGAGAAACTCCTTCTCTAGAAAGGATCCATTCTTAGCAACGAATATCTTGCCTTCGGATCTGTGATAGAAGGTGTACCCAACAGTCTCCTTTGGGTATTCTATGAAGACACATTTTTCTGAGTTGGGTTTGAGCTTATCAGGTTGAAGCTTTTTCACATAAGCATCGCAGCCCCAAACTTTAAGAAATGATAGTTTTGGTTTCTTGCCAAACCACAGTTCATATGGTGTCATCTCAATGGATTTAGATGGTGCCCTATTTAACATGAATGCAGCTGTCTCTAAAGCATAACCCCAAAACGATAGCGGTAAATTGGTAAGAGACATCATAGATCACACCATATCTAATAAAGTACGGTTATGACGTTCGGACACACCATTACGCTATGGTGTTCCAGGTGGCGTGAGTTGCGAAACTATTCCACATTATTTCAAATGAAGACCAAACTCATAACTCAAATATTCACCTCCACGGTTAGATCGTAGAAACTTTATTTTCTTGTTACAATGATTTTCCACTTCACTCTGAAATTCTTTGAACTTTTCAAATTTTTTAGACTTATGTTTCATTAAGTAGATATAACCATATTTTATAAAATCATCTGTGAAGGTTAGAAAATAACGATACCCACCGCGAGCCTCAACACTGATCGGACCGCATACATCAGTATGTATTATTTCCAACAAGTTAGTTGCTCGCTCCATTGTTCCGAAGAACGGAGTCTTAGTCATCTTGCCCATGAGGCATGGTTCGCAAGCTAAGCATCAAGTGATTCATAATCAAGTGGTTCCAAAAGCCCATCAGCATGGAGTTTCTTCGTGCGCTTTATACCAATATGACCTAAAAGGTAGTGCCACAAATAAGTTGCACTATCATTATTAACTTTGCATCTTTTGGCTTCAATATTATGAATATGTGTATCACTACAATTGAGATTCAACAAAAATAGACCACTCATCAAGGGTGCATGACCATAAAAGATATTACTCATATAAATAGAACAACCATTATTCTCTGATTTAAATGAATAACCGTCTCGCATCAAACAAGATCAAGATATAATGTTCATGCTTGACGCTGGCACCAAATAACAATGATTTAGGTCTAAAACTAATCCCAACAGTAGATGTAGAGGTAGTGTGGCGACGACGATCACATCGACTTTGGAACCATTTCCCACACGCATCGTTACCTCGCCCTTAGCCAATATTCGTTTAATCCATAACCCCTATTTCAAGTTGCAAATATGAGCAACAGAACCAGTATCAAATACCCAGGCGCTACTATGAGCATTAGTAAGGTACACATCAATAACATGTATATCAAATATACCTTTCACTTTGCCATTCTTCTTATACGCCAAATACTTGGGGCAGTTCCGCTTCCAGTGACCAGTCCCTTTGCAGTAGAAGCACTCAGTTTCAGGCTTAGGTCCAAACTTGGGCTTCTTCCCTTGAGCAGCAACTTGCTTGCTGTTCTTCTTGAAGTTCCCCTTCTTCCCTTTGCCCTTTTTCTTGAAACCAGTGGTCTTGCTAACCATCAACACTTGATGTTCCTTCTTGATTTCTACCTCCGCAGCCTTTAGCATCGCGAAGAGCTCGGGAATTGTCTTTTCCATCCCTTGCATATTATAGTTCATCACGAAGCCTTTATAGCCCGGTGGCAGTGATGGAAGAACTCTGTCAATCACACTATCATCAGGAAGATTAACTCCCAACCGAGTCAAGTGGTTATGATACCCAAACATTTTGAGTATATGTTCACTGACAGAACTATTCTCGTCCATCTTGCAGTTATAGAACTTGTTGGAGACTTCATATCTCTCAACTCGGGCATTTGCTTGAAATATTAACTTCAACTCCTGGAACATCTCATATGCTCCATGACGTTCAAAACGTCTTTGAAGTCTTGATTCTAAGCCATAAAGCATGGCACACTGAACTATCGAGTAGTCATCAGCTTTGCTCTGCCAGACGTTCATAACGTCCGGAGTTGCTCCTGTAGCGGGTCTTGCACCTAGCGGTGCTTCCAGGATGTAATTCTTCTGTACAACAATGAGGATAATCCTCAAGTTACGGACCCAGTCCGTGTAGTTGCTACAATCATCTTTCAACTTAGCTTTCTCTAGGAATGCATTAAAATTCAAGGGAGCAGTAGCACGGGCCATTGATCTACAACAACATAGATATGCAAAAACTATCAGGTACTAAGTTCATGATAAATTAAAGTTCAATTAATCATATTACTAAAGAACCCCCACTTAGATAGACATCCCTCTAGTCATCTAAATGATCATGTGATCCATATCAACTAAACCATGTCCGATCTGAAGGAAATATGCCCTAGAGGCAATAATAAAGTTATTATTTATTTCCTTATATAATGATAAATGTTTATTATTCATGCTAGAATTGTATTAACCGAAAACTTAATACATGTGTGAATACATAGACAAATAGAGTGTCACTAGTATACCTCTACTTGACTAGCTCGTTGAATCAAAGATGGTTGAGTTTCCTAGCCATAGACATGAGTTGTCATTTGATTAACGGGATCACATCATTAGAGAATGATGTGATTGACTTGACCCATTCTGTTATCTTAGCACGATGATCGTTTAGTTTGTTGCTACTGCTTTCTTCATTACTTATACATGTTCCTCTGACTATGAGATTATGCAACTCCCAAATACCCGAGGAACACTTTGTGTGCTACCAAACGTCACAACATAACTGGGTGATTATAAAGGTGCTCTACAGGTGTCTCCGATGGTACTTGTTGAGTTGGCATAGATCAAGATTAGGATTTGTCACTCCAATTTTCGGAGAGGTATCTCTGGGCCCTCTCGGTAATACACATCACTATAAGCCTTGCAAGCAATGTGACTAATGAGTTAGTTGTGGAATGATGCATTATGGAACTAGTAAAGAGACTTGCCGGTAACGAGATTGAACTAGGTATTGAGATACCGACGATGGAGTCTCAGGCAAGTAACATACCGATGACGAAGGGAACAACGTATGTTGTTATGCGGTTTGACCGATAAAGATCTTCGTAGAATATGTAGGAGACAATATGAACATCCAGGTTCCGCTATTGGTTATTGACCGGAGGCGTTTCTCGGTCATGTCTACATAGTTCTCGAACCCGTAGGGTCCGCACGCTTAACGTTCGGTGACGATCGGTATTATGAGTTTATCTGATTTGATGTACCGAAGGTAGTTCGGAGTCCCGGATGAGATCAGGGACATGACAAGGAGTCTCAAAATGGTCGAGACATAAAGATCGATAATTGGACGACTATATTCGGACATCGGAAAGGATCCGAGTGATTCGAGTACTTTTCGGAGTACCGGGGAGTTACGGGAATACAAGGAAGAAGTATTGGGCCTCATGGGCCAAGTGGTGGAAGAGAGGAGGCAGGGCTCGCACCCCCCCTAGCCCAAACCGAATTGGACTAGGGGGGCGCCCCCTAGCCCAAACCGAATTGGACTAGGGGGCCGGCCCCCCTAGCCCAAACCAAATTGGACTAGGGGGCCGGGCCCCCTTTCCTCCTTTCCTCCCTCTCCTTCCTTCTACCCTTCCCCCTTCCTTTCATCCTCCTAGTAGGAGTAGGAAAAGGGGAGTCCTACTCCTACTAGGAGGAGGACTCCTCCTCCTGGCACGCCCTAGGAGGGCCGGCTGGCCTCCCCCCTTGCTCCTTTATATACAGGGGCAGGGGGCACCCTAGAACACACAAGTTGATCATTGACCCCTTAGCCGTGTGCGGTGCCCCCCTCCACCATAATCCACCTCAAGCCTATCCTAGTGGTGCTTAGGAGAAGCCCTGCATCGGTAGCAACATCATCACGGTCATCACGCCATCGTGCTGACGGAACTCTCCCATGAAGCTCTGCTGGATCAGAGTTCATGGGACGTCATCGAGCTGAACGTGTGCTGATCTCAGAGGTGCCGTACGTTTGGTACTTGGATCGATCGGATTGTGAAGACGTACGACTACATCAACCACGTTCTCATAGCGCTTCCGCTTATAGTCTATGAGGGTACGTGGACAACACTCTCCCCTCTCGTTGCTATGCATCACCATGATCTTGCG
The DNA here is from genome assembly GCF_002162155.2 of Triticum dicoccoides. Classification (NCBI taxonomy): domain Eukaryota; kingdom Viridiplantae; phylum Streptophyta; class Magnoliopsida; order Poales; family Poaceae; genus Triticum; species Triticum dicoccoides. Next base: position 484,540,103 of record NC_041392.1, on the reverse strand, counting down.
TGTGCGTAGGATTTTTTTTGAAATTACTATGTTCCCCAACAGTGGCATCTGAGCCAGGTTTATGCGTAGATGTTATATGCACGAGTAGAACACAAGTGAGTTGTGGGCGATACAAGTCATACTGCTTACCAGCATGTCATACTTTGGTTCGGTGGTATTGTTGGATGAAGCGGCCCGGACTGACATTACGTGTGCGCTTACGTGAAACTGATTCTACCGACGTGCTTTGCACACAGGTGGCTGGCGGGTGTCAGTTTCTCCAACTTTAGTTGAACCGAGTGTGGCTACTCCTAGTCCTTGAGAAGGTTAAAACAACACTAACTTGACGAACTATTGTTGTGGTTTTGATGCGTAGGTAAGAACGGTTCTTGCTCAGCCCGTAGCAGCCACGTAAAACTTGCAACAACAAAGTAGAGGATGTCTAACTTGTTTTTGCAGGTCATGTTGTGATGTGATATGGTCAAGACGTGATGAGATATAAGTTTTTGTATGAGATGATCATGTTTTGTTGAAGTTATCGGCAACTGGCAGAAGCCTTATGGCTGTCTCTTTATTGCATAAGATGCAAGCGCCAAATAATTGCTTCACTTTATCGCTATGCGATAGCAATAGTTGGTGAGATGACCATATGATGACACATTGATAGAGATCAAGATGATGGAGATCATGGTGTCATGCCGGTGATGATAGAGATCATGACGGTACTTTGGAGATGGAGATCAAAGGCGCAAGATGATCATGACCATATCATGTCACATATTTTGATTGCATGTGATATTTATCCTTTATGCATCTTATTTTGCTTTGTTTGATGGTAGCATTATAAGATGATCTCTCACTAAATTTCAAGGTAAAAGTGTTGTCCCTGAGTATGCACCGTTGCCAAAGTTTGTCGTGCCGAGACACCACATGATGATCGGGTGTGATAAGCTCAATGTTCATCTACAACGGGTGTAAGATAGTTTTGCACACACAGAATACTCCGGTTAAACTTGATGAGCCTAGCATATGCAGATATGGCCTCGGAACACTGAGACCGAAAGGTCGAGCATGAATCATATAGTAGATATGATCAACATAGAGATGTTCACCATTGAAAACTACTCCATCTCACGTGATGATCGGTTATGGTTTAAGTTGATATGGATCACGTGATCACTTAGGTGATTAGAGGGATGTCTATCTAAGTGGGAGTTCTTAAATAATATGATTAATTGAACTTAGATTTATCATAAACTTAGTCCTGATAGTATTTGCATAACTATGTTGTAGACCAATAGCTCGCGATGTAGCTCCCTGTTTATTTTGATATGTTCCTAGAGAAAAACTATGTTGAAAGATGTTAGTAGCAATGATCCAGATTGGATTTGTGATCTGAGGATTACCCTCATTGCTGCACAGAATAATTATGTCCTTGATGAACCGCTAGGTGAAGGACCTATTGCAGGAGCATATGCAGACGTTATGAATGTTTGGCAAAGCTCGGTATGATGACTACCTTATAGTTTAGTGCACCATGTTTTACGGCTTAGAACCGGGACTACAAAAACATTTTGAATGCCACGGAACATATACAATGTTCTAAGAGTTGAAATTGGTATTTCATACTCATGCCCGTGTCAAGAAGTATGAGACCTCTGACAATACTTTGCCTACAAGATGGAGGAGAATAGCTCAACGAGTGAGATGTGCTTAGAATGTCTGAGTACTACAATCACTTGAATCAAGTGGGAGTTAATCTTCCAGATAAGATAGTGATTGACAGAGTTCTCTAGTCACTATCACCAACTCACTGGAACTTCATGATGAACTATAATATGCAAGGGATAACAGAAACGATTCCCAAGCTCTTCGTGATGCTGAAATCGACGAAGGTAGAAATCAAGAAAAGCATCAAGTGTTGATGGTTGACAAGACCACTAGTTTCAAGAAAAGGGAAAAGGGAAGAAGGCGAACGTCAAGAAGAACGGCAAGCAAGTTTCTGCTCGAGTGAAGAAGCCCAAGTCTAGACCTAAGCCTGAGACTAAGTGCTTCTACTGCAAAGGGACTGGTCACCGAAAGCAGAACTGCCCCAAGTATTTGGCGGATAAGAATGATGGCAAAGTGAACAAAAGTATATTTGATATACATGTTAGTGATGTGTACTTTACTAGTGTTTATAGAAAACCCTCAGTATTTGATACTAGTTCAGTTGCTGGGATTAGTAACTCGAAACGGGAGTTGCAGAATGAACAGAGACTAGTTAAGGGTGAAGTGACGATGTGTGTTGGAAGTGGTTCCAAGATTGATATGATCATCATCACGCACTCCCTATACTTTTGGGATTAGTGTTGAACCTAAATAAATGTTATTTGGTGTTTGCGTTAAGCATGAATATGATTTGATCATGTTTATTGCAATACGATTATTCATTTAAGTCAGAGAATAATTGTTGTTCTGTTTACATGAATAAAACCTTCAATGATCATACACCCAAGGTGAATGGTTTATTGAATCTCGATCGTAGTGATACACATATTCATAATATTGAAGCGAAAAGATGCAAATTTAATAATGATAGTGCAACTTATTTGTGGAACATGTCGTTTAGGTCATATTGGTGTGAAGTGCTTGAAGAAAATCCATGTCGATGGGCTTTTGGAATCACTTGATTATGAATCAGTTGATAATTGCGAACCATGCCTCATAGGCAAGATGACTAAGACTCTGTTCTCCGAAACAATGGAGCAAGCAACTGACTTATTGGAAATAATACATACCGATGTATGTTATCCGATAAGTGTTGAGGCTCGCGGCGGGTATCATTATTTTCTGACCTTCACAGATGATTTAAGCAGATATGGGTATATCTACTTGATGAAACATAAGTCTAAAACATTTGAAAAGTTCAAAGAATTTCAGAGTGGAGTGGAAAATCATCGTGACAAGAAAATAAAGTTTCTATGATCTGATCGCGGAGACAAATATTTGAGTTACGAGTTTGGTCTTCAATTAAAACAATGTGGAATAGTTTCACAAAATTCGTGCCACCTAGAACACCACAACATAATGGTGTGTCCGAACACCATAATCGTACTAGTGCAATCTATGATGTCTCTTACCGATTTACCACTACCGTTTTTGGGGTTATGCATTAGAGACAACTACATTCACGTTAAAAAGGGCACCATCTAAATCCGTTGATACGACACCGTATGAACTGTGGTTTAGCAAGAAACCTAAGCTGCCGTTTCTTAAAGTTTGGGGTTGTGATGCTTAAGTGAAAAAGTTTCAGCCTAATAAGCACAAACCTAAATCAGAAAAGTGCGTCTTCATAGGATACCCAAAAGAAATTGTTGGGTACACCTTCTATACAGATCCGAAAGGTAATATCTTTGTTGCTAAAGAGTGGATCCTTTCTAGAGAAGAAGTTTCTCTCGAAAGAAGTGAGTGGGGGGAATGTAGAACTTGATGAGGTAATTGTACCTTCTCCCAAATTGGAAAGTAGTTCATCACAGAAATCAGTTCTAGTGATCTCTACACCAATTAGTGAGGAAGCTAATGATGGTGATCATGAAACTTCAGATCAAGTTGCTACCGAACCTCGTAGGACAACCAGAGTATGGTCCGCACCAGAGTGGTACGATAATCCTTTCTGGAAGTCATGTTACTAGACCATGACGAACCTACGAACTATGAGGAAGCGATGATGAGCCTAGATTCCATGAAATGGCTTCAGGCCATGAAATCTGAGATGGGATCCATGTATGAGAACAAAATATGGACTTCGATTGACTTGCCCGATGATCGGTTAGTCATTAAGAATAAATGGATTTTCAAGAGGAAGACGGACACTGATAGTAGTGTTACTATCTATAAAGCTCGAATTATCGCAAAAGGTTTTCGACAAGTTCAGGAAATTAACTACGATGATATTTTTTCTCACTCGTAGCGATGCTTAAGTCTGTATCATGTTAGCAATTGCCACATTTTATGAAATCTGGCAAATGGATGTCAAAACTGCATTCCTTAATGGACTTCTTAAAGAAGAGTTGTATATGATGCAACAAGAAGGTTTTGCCAATCCTAAAGGTGCTAACAAAGTGAGCAAGCTCCAGCGATCCATCTATGGACTGGTGCAAGCATCTCGGAGTTGGAATATATGCTTTGATAAAGTGATCAAAGCATATGGTTTTATAGAGACTTGCGTCGAAGCCTGTATTTACAAGAAAGTGAATGGGAGCACTACAACATTTCTGATAAGTATATGTGAATGAAATATTGTTGATCGGAAATGATGTAGAATTTTCAGGAAAGCATAAAGGAGTATTTGAAAAGAGTTTTTCAAAGAAAGACCTCGATGAAGCTGCTTACACATTGAGCATCAAGATCTATAGAGATAGATCAAGACGCTTGATAAGTTTTTTTCAATGAGTACATACTTTGACAAGATTTTGAAGTTGTTCAAAATGGAACAGTCAAAGAAGGAGTTCTTGCCTATGTTGCAAGGTGTGAAGTTGAGTAAAGACTCAAAACCCGACCACAGCAGAAAATAGAAAGAGAATGAAAAATCATTCCCTATGCCTCAGTCATAGGTTCTATAAAGTATGCTATGCTGTTTGTCGGTCCTATTGTATACGTTAGCATGTTTCTGGCAAGGGAGTACAATAGTGATCTAGGAGAAGATCACTGGACAGCGGTCAAAATTATCCTTAGAGGACTAAGGAAATATTTCTCAGTTATGGAGGTGATAAAAGAGTTCGTCGCAAAGAGTTACGTCGATGCAAGCTTTTTACATCGATCTAGATGACTCTAAGTCTCGATCTGGATACATATTGAAAGTGGGAGCAATTAGCTAGAGTATCTCCATGCAGAGCATTGTAGACATAGAAATTTGCGAAATACATACGAATCTGAATGTTGCAGCCCCGTATGCTAAACTTCTCTCACAAGCAAAACATGATCACTCTTTGGGTGTTAATCACATAGCGATGTGAACTAGATTATTGACTCTAGTAAACCCTTTGGGTATTAGTCACATGGAGATGTGAACTAATCACATAAAGATGTGAACTAGATTATTGACTCTAGTGCAAGTGGGAGACTAAAGGAAATATGCCCTAGCGGCAATAATAAAGTTATTATTTATTTCCTTATATCATGATAAATGTTTATTATTCATGCTAGAATTGTATTAACCAGAAACTTAGTACATGTGTGAATACATAGACAAACAGAGTGTCACTAGTATGCCTCTACTTGACTAGCTCGTTGAATCAAAGATGGTTAAGTTTCCTAGCCATAGACATGAGTTGTCATTTGATTAACGGGATCACATCATTAGAGAATGATGTGATTGACTTGACCCATTCTGTTATCTTAGCACAATGATCGTTTAGTTTGGTGCTACTGCTTTCTTCATTACTTATACATGTTCCTCTGACTATGAGATTATGGAACTCCCAAATACCGGAGAAACACTTTGTGTGCTACCAAGCGTCACAACTTAACTGGGTGATTATAAAGGTGCTCTACAGGTGTCTCCAATGGTACTTGTTGAGTTGGCATAGATCAAGATTAGGATTTGTCACTCCAATTTTCGGAGAGGTATCTCTGGGCCCTCTCGGTAATACACATCACTATAATCCTTGCAAGCAATGTGACTAATGAGTTAGTTGCGGGATGATGCATTACAGAACGAGTAAAGAGACTTGCCGGTAACGAGATTGAACTAGGTATTGAGATACCGATGATCGAATCTCGGGCAAGTAACATACTGATGACAAAGGAAACAACATATGTTGTTATGCGGTTTGACCGATAAATATCTGCGTAGAATATGTAGGAGCCAATATGAACATCCAGGTTCTGCTATTGGTTATTGACCGGAGACGTGTCTCGGTCATGTCTACATAGTTCTCGAACCCGTAGGGTCCGCACGCTTAATGTTCGATGACGATTGGTATTATGAGTTTATGTGATTTTATGTACCGAAGGTAGTTCGGTGTCCCGTATGAGATCGGGGACATGACGAGGAGTCTCGAAATGGTCGAGACGTAAAGATCGATATATTGTATGACTATATTCGGACATCGGAAAGGTTCCGAGTGATTCGGGTATTTTTCAGAGTACCGGGGAGTTACGGGAATACGGGGAAGAAGTATTGGGCCTCGTGGGCCAAATGGTGGAAGAGAGGAGGCAGGGCGCGCGGCCCCCCTAGCCCAAACCAAATTGGACTAGGGGGGCAGCCCCCCTTTCCTCCTTTCCTCCCTCTCCTTCCTTCTCCCCTTCCCCCTTCCTTTCCTCCTCCTAGTAGGAGTAGGAAAAGGGGAGTCCTACTCCTACTAGGAGGAGGACTTCTCCTCCTGGCGCGCCCTAGGAGGGCCGGCCAGCCTCCCCCAGCTTGCTCCTTTATATACGGGGGCAGGGGGCACCCTAGAACACACCAGTTGAATATTGATCTCATAGCCGTGTGCGGTGCCCCGCTCCACCATAATCCACCTCGATCATATTGTAGCGGTGCTTAGGAGAAGCCCCGCGTCGGTAGCAACATCATCACCGTCATCACGATGTTGTGCTGACATAATTCTCCCATGAAGCTCTGCTAGATCGGAGTTCGTGGGACGTCATCGAGCTGAACGTGTGCTGAACTCGGAGGTGCCGTATGTTCGGTACTTGGATCGGTCGGATCATGAAGACGTACGACTACATCAACCGCGTTCGCATAACGCTTCCGCTTATGGTCTACTAGGGTACATGGACAACACTCTCCCCTCTCGTTGCTATGCATCACCATGATCTTGCGTGTGCGTAGGATTTTTTTGAAATTACTACGTTCCCCAACACGATCATCACGTGAGATGGAGTAGTTTTCAATGGTGAACATCACTATGTTGATCACATCTACTATATGATTCACGTTCGACCTTTCATTCTCAGTGTTCCGATGTCATATCTGCATATGCTAGGCTCGTCAAGTTTAACCCGAGTATTCTGCACATGCAAAACTGCCTTGCACCCATTGTATGTGAACGTAGAGCTTATCACACCCGATCATCACGTGGTGTCCCAGCACGACAAACTGTAGCAACGGTGCATACTCAGGGAGAACACTTATACCTTGAAATTTAGTGAGGGATCATCTTATAATGCTACCGCCGTACTAAGCAAAATAAGATGCATAAAGGATAAACATCACATGCAATCAAAATATGTGACATGATATGGCCATCATCATCTTGTGACTTTGATCTCCGTCTCCAAAGCACCGTCATGATCTCCATCATCACCGACTTGACACCTTGATCTCCATCTTAGCATCATTGTCATTGTCGTGGTTCTAAGTCTGGCAGTAAAGTAGGGGGTAAAGAATGTAGAGGCAAGATCCTAGCTACGGTGAGATTGTGCATGCAGGATGTACGAGTTCAGGCCCTTCGCAGAGGAAGTAACAGCCCTACGTCTCGGTGCTCGGAGGCTTTGGTCGATTGGAATATGCGTGAAGTTACCGGGGGTGCGAACCCTTGTGCCAGAGGATGGGGGTGGCTTATATAGAGTGTGCCGGACCCCTCCAGCCCTCAGTTACACAGGGTTTAAGGTACATAAAGATGGGCGTTACTGACAACGCCAGTAATAAAGATACATGAATGACTATTAAGTCTATAAGGTAATGCCTGACCATTTTTCATACAGAGTGACCTTAGATCTTCTAGCTGTCTAGTGATTCTTGGTACGGTCGAGTGAGTACTCCTTGGTCGAGTGAGCTTGAATCTTCCGAGTGGAATGTTTATGGTCGAGTGAACGATGGTATCCCTTGAATGCTTCTGACTTTAGGCCAGTGTCCTTGGGAAGGATGTCTAGATCAGGCCTATGACCCTATCGTAGGTACATGTCGCCGTCATTAGCCCCCGAATGGTTTGAGGTTCGAGTGGGAAAAGGAGTGGAAGTTTCTCCCGACTCCGTTACATGCTGCGGAAGCATTTTCCCTAGACTGATGGGTTATGCAACAACTTTGACTTCATTTCCAGTCGCCTTGATCCATTCTTAAAGTAGTCGAATGAACTTTTGCTGATAAGCTTCGAGTGTTGATATGAAAGAAATCTTCAGTATGACAGGTTGCTCTGCGGTTCTCGGATCTTGCGGGATTCGAAATTTTGGGAAGCGCGCGGGACGGAGGAAACCTGAGTAATCGGGATGGATTAGGCAGGAGTGCCTCGATCACCGCCCCACCTTTTTCGCCACGTACCGAGCGAGCGACAGTTGCGGGATTTGACATGATTGCCCGGGCCCAGTCGCCAGTCACTCGGAAATGACTCCATATAAAGCATTGGGTTGGGGAATTTTGCACAGTGCGCCTCAATTGATCCTTCTTCCTCCTCTGCTTCTCCACAGTTACCGCTTCCGCCCTTGATGCCGCCTCCCGTCCGTGTGCCCCTTGCTGTGATGGCAAAGGACAAGACGGCGGCGCTGGAGCGCGCTAAGAAGGGAGCGGCGAAGGGGAAGGGCAAGAAGACCGGCAGGAGCGGGTCATCGTCAAGATCTGGTTTGCCTCGCGGTTGGGTTCAGGGCGACTGGATCCGATCCACAATCGTGCTGGATGATTTGCAAGACCTGGTCGAGAGTGGGCTGATCGAGCATGATTCCTGGAGGCTCCCAGGGGATGAAACTGAGCCGTAGCCTCAGGAGGGTGAGTGCGTCTTGCTCACCACTCACGTCGAACGCGGTTTTTCTTTTCCCCCGCATCCCTTTTTCCGTGCATTCCTGAACTTCTTCGGAGCTCAACTCCACCATTTCTCTCCCAATACAATCACGTACCTTGCGGCTTATGTCTCCTTATGTGAGAATTTCCTGGGCTGCCAACCGCACTGGGGCCTGTTTAAGCACATCTTCACATGCCGCTTGTAGACTATGAAAAAGGCCAACCCAAGTGACGAGAAAACCCAGGTGATCCAGATGTGTGGGGGCTTAGGTATCCAGATGAGGGGGAAGAGTGCCTTTCCTGTGATGACTCTCCCTGACTCGGTTAGAGGATGACTCTCCCTAATAGGTCTCCCCCTTTTCCTTGGCACGAGTCCAGAAACCAACTTCCTTGAGAGTGGCTCCAGCAGAGAAGGTGGAGGTGTCCATGTTGATGGAGCGAGTAGTTCAGCTGATCCATGAGGGAGTGACTGGCACGGATCTGCTCGAGGTATTCCTCAGTCGACGTATTCAACCCCTCCAGGCTCGCGATCACTCCATGTGGATGTACTCGGGAATTGAAGATTCCACTCGGATCCATCCAGAGGACGTTGATGAGAAGACAGTGGCATAGTGGGTGCAAATCATGACAGGGAACAAGGATAACCCCAGGGGGTCCCAAAGAGTTTTACCATTCGACACCAACAACCAATCAGACAAGGTCTGTCTCTTATCTCCGAGTGTTTTTCATTCTGACTTGCAGTTGTTTACTAAATTGACTATCCTCTGGTCATCTCTTTTGCTTCGCAAGTTTATATGGAGACGTACTCGATGCTGAACGGTGAGCAAGAGCAGTACCAGGAAGGAGAAGAAAGCGGAGGCGAAAGCATGGATTGACAGTCTGATGGAGGAGAAGAGGAGGAGGAAAGCGAGGACTCGAGCGGTGGTGAAGAAGTCGAGTCACCACGTCACAATGAAAAGCATTCCAAACATAAGCACGACCTAGCAAGTATCCGCAGCGAAGTAGCTAAGCCAATTGGATAGACTTCCAAGCGCACTCGGACTTCTTCCCCTGTGCCGACTGAGAAGGCTCCAAAGCAGCCAAAAGTTGCAGAACCAAAGCCTTGGAAGACCCTTCCCAAGATCAAGATTGAAATCCCCGTCGCTTCTGTGTAAGTGTCTTGTCCCCATTTTTCGATCAAGGACTTATGTTGTCGACTCTCTTTCTCATTTGTCCGCGTAAATCTTGAAACATGCAGAGCTGCTACTTCTGGGACTTCTGCTTACAGGGATGATGGCAAGGATGTGGAAGACATGGTCACTTCTAACCCGGGTATGACTTTTGCAAACTTGTCTTTGCTTTCACGGCAATTTGTTGATCGACTGAATTCTGACGATTAATTCTTTTTTGCAGCTCCTCCCCATGTCATTGATCTTCCAGACGACGACGAGGATGTGTCGCTGAGGCCCAGGAGGAGTAAGAAGGCATCAACTGGCAAGGGGACCCAGTCGACGCTAGTGACAGAGCCGGTGATCCAGGATACCAGCGATGCCAACCGAACTTCTGTGACTTTTGTCGTACCATTGTTGAGTGCTCAGCCTTCAGCGTCTACTGATCAGATACCAGCCGATACACCGTCTCCAATCTTCACTATGTATCGCGTCCCGTAGGACCAAGTTGGTGCTTCCAAGGAAGCCATACGCCAGGCAGGCATCATGATGGAGCAGATGAAGGTGGTTCGAGGGGCCAGTCAAGCTGCTTATGACGTGAGCTCAGCTCTCCGGAGCAACGTCCAGGTTGGTTGACTTCCAACTGAACTCTTATCTTGTCGCTTGTTCTGTTAGGATATGCTACCCGAAAATTTCCTTGTGCATCTTTTCGTCAGTCTGCCTTTTGCATTTGTACACCCACTGGGTGTGTAATTTATTGCTGAATAGTACTTCTGAATAGTTTTTGCTTCTTGAGTCGACTAGATTGTGTCGATTGAGTCTTTGAACCAGTGGGGGCACGCTGAGTGCACCCACTGGGTGTAGTCCCCGAGACCATAGTTGACTGCGGGTAGTCGACTACGGTCTGAGAATCATAACTTTTTCACTCGGTCTGAACGGATCATGTCGAGTGTAACTTGAACCAGTGGGGGCACGCTAAGTGCACCCACTGGGTGTAGTCCCCGAGACTACTGTCGAATGTTTGATTCGACAGTAGTCTGAGAATTCTTTTCACTCAGGAGTGAATAACCTTTAATTCTGTTCACTAATGTAACATTTATTGACTTCAGAAATCTTGTGAGCTCATCTCCAAATTTTTCGAATTCGAGGAGAAGCAGAGACAACTCAATATTGACTTGGAGCTGGCTAAGCAGAACTGGCAGAAGGTCAAAGATGAGACAGCCGGTATGGAAGGTAACAACTGGTCGATTGTTTATCTTGGTCGACTCACTAGTCATCTCCTCATTCTTCTGTCTGACCCAAGTGCATATCTTTCAAAGAAAATGAAGCAGGCTCTGGCGAAAAAGGACCTCGATCTTGCCGCTGCGCAAAAGGAGGCTCAGGAGAAGACTGCACTTGCTGACAAGAAACTGGCCTAAGTGGGTGCGCTGGAGGAAGAAAACACCAAGTTGAAGACATCCCTTAACGAGTCCAACCGAGAAGTGACTCGTCTGAAAAAAGACAAAGTGGCTTTGAACAAGAAGATTGAAGGCATTTCTCGTAAGAGAAATGATCTGTAAGTTTATCTGGGGGCAATCGCCAACAAGCTATTCCTTGTGCTCGAAGGTATTCTTTCTTGCCCAATTGTTTAACTATCATCGATTCGCTATGCAACCGTCGACTCATTATTTCTTTGCATTTGTAGAATTCTGTCAAAACTTTGAAGAAGAAACCTGATGGATCGAGACAGGTCTGGACCTCGTCCGCTCCCCTGTTGGTGATGAAGCTGCTATGAACGTGCTCCGACTGGAATCTCGTGTTGCCAGTGTTACGGCCTACCTTGCTCGCCTGAAGGTTGCGGTGTCATGGATTGACTCAACACTTTGGCCACGGGAGACACCCCAGAATGACCTCGAGTTTTTGATGACTCGACTCAACACGATCCCTAGCCGAGTGCAAGAGTGGAAGAAGTCATATGCTCACTGCGGCGCTGACGTAGCTTTGTCGCTAGTCCGAGTCCACTACAAAGAAGCCAGGGAGGAGAAGCTAGCGGCGATCAAGGTTGCCAATACCAAAAAACATGACTTCTAGTCCTTCATGGAGACCTTTATTGCCGCCGCCACTCGGATTGCAGATGGAATCGACTTGGACGAATTCGTCGAGCCTGCCAGTCCTCCTGTGGAGTGAACAAACTTTTTATGATCCGATTATATTTGCCTCAGTATGCCGAGTGGTTTTTGTAACCGTATAAACTTCTTCGAGCCTGATGCTCGAGTACCTTGAACTGCGATCTGGAACCTTGTAGGATTTATCTGAACTTGGCTGCTTTTGACTCTTAGTGTAGAACTTGTTTCTTTAGTTTGAGTTGCTACTGACTTTGCGATGCAGCTCAGTCGAGAGTATCATGGGCAGAGGTACTTGGTGTTGCCCATGGTCTTCACCTCGTCGTCTTTACGGATCGAGATGGAGCGGATGGTGTATTTGTGTCGAAGATCCAAGGACGGATCGTGGTCCACCTGCATCTCGTCGTCCTTGCGGATAAGGATGGAGCGGACATTGTATTTGTGTCGAAGCTCCGAGGACAGATCGTGGTCGACCTACATTTCTTCGTCCTTGCGGATAAGGATGGAGTGGACGTTGTATTTGTGTCGAAGCTCTGAGGACAGATCATGGTCGACCCGCGCCTCGCCGTCCTTGCGGATAAGGATGGAGCATGTTTTTAAACTTAGGCAACTACTGGAATGCAGCTAAGCCCCCGAGTGGGAGGGTTGCTCACCACTCGGTAGAATTTTTTATACTTAGGCGAGTACTGGACTGCAGCTAAACCCCCGAGTGGGAGGGTTGCTCACCACTCGATAGGATTTTTTATACTCAGGCGAGTACTGGACTACAGCTAAGCCCCCGAGTGGGAGGGTTGCTCACCACTCGGTACGATTTTTTATACTTAGGCGAGTACTGGACTGCAGCTAAGCCCCCGAGTGGGAGGGTTGCTCACCACTCGGTAGGATTTTTTATACTTAGGCGAGTACTGGACTGCAGCTAAGCCCCCGAGTGGGAGGGTTGCCCACCACTCAGTAGGATTTTTTATACTTAGGCCAGTACTAGACTGCAGCTAAGCCCCCGAGTGGGAGGGTTGCTGACCACTCGGTATGATTTTTTAAACTTAGGCGAGTACTGGACTGCACCTAAGCCCCCGAGTGGTAGGGTTGCTCACCACTCGGTAGGATTTTTTAAACTTAGGCGAATCAGGTTCGCAGCTAAACCCCCGAATGGAAGACATGCTCTCCACTCTGTGGGATTTTAATATTTGGAACTTAGGTGAATCAGGTTCACAGCTAAGCCACCCACTAGGGGATTTTGGACACATGCATAAGAAACGACAATCATATAGGCGACTACAAAACCTTGTCTTTGATAAACAAACCGAAAGGTACTTCTTATTACATCTCGGTAGTCTGAATGATTAAGTGTTAAAGTGGTGGAGAAGCTCCGCATTCCAGGTGCGTGACTCATCTTTCTTGTGCTCCACATCATACATGTGATATGCACCATTGTGGAGCACTTTGTTGATGATGAAGGGGCCTTCCCAGGCAGGGGTGAGCTTGTGTGGACGTTGCTGGCCCACTCGGAGAACTAGGTCTCCTTCCTGAAATGCCTGACCCATGACATTTCTGGCGTGAAAACGCCGCGTATCTTGTTGATAGATGGTCAACCGGATCAGCGCCATCTCTCTTTCTTCTTCCAGAAGGTCAACAGCATCCTGACGGGCTTGTTCTGCTTCGGCTTCTGAGAAGAGTTCTACTCGCGGGGCATTATGAAGCAAATCAGTCGGTAGTACGGCTTCGGCTCTGTAGACCAGGAAGAAGGGAGTCCGCCCAGTCGACCGATTCGGCGTTGTCCTCAGGCTCTACAGTACTGATGGCAACTCATCTACCCAAGCACCAGCCACATGCTTGAGATCTCGCATTAGCCTGGGCTTTAATCCCTGGAGGATCAAACCATTTTCTCTTTCTGTTTGTCCATTTGACTGCGGGTGAGCGAGTGAAGCATAATCGACCCGAGTGCCTTGGGAAGCACAGAAAGCTCTGAATTTGTCTGAATCAAAGTTTGATCCATTGTCTATGATGATGCTGTGCGGGACTCCAAACCTAAACGTTAGCCCTCTGACGAAGCTGACGGCAGTGCTCGAATCGAGGCTTTTGATGGGCTTGGCTTCAATCCATTTAGTAGACTTGTCGACCGCAACAAGCAAGTGAGTGAAACCACTTCTACCAGTCCTCAAGGGTCCAACCATATCCAACACCCAAACGGCAAATGGCCAGATGAGTGGAATGGTCTTCAGGGCTGAGGCGGGTTTGTGAGACATGTTGGAGTAGAACTAGCAACCTTCACATTTGTCGACTATTTCCTTTGCCATTTCATTTGCTCGCGGCGAGTAAAAACTTGCTCGGTATGCTTTGTCCATGATTGTCCGTGAGGACGCATGGTGACCACAGGTCCCCGAGTGGATATCATTGAGGATCATTCGACCTTCTTCTGGGTTAATGCATCGCTGAACAACTCCAATCACACTTTCTCTGTACAGTCGACCGCTTATCACGGTGAAGGCTTTGGATCGGCGGACAATCTGTCGCGCTTCATCCTCGTCTTCTGGCAACTCTTTCCTGAGAATATATGCGATGTATGGTACAGTCCAATCAGGAATGACGACCAAAACTTCCATGACTAGGTCGACCACAGCTGAGACTTCAACTTCAGTCGGATCAGTGGAACTCTTAGGTTGCGGGGGCTCTTCCGTGAAGGGATCTTCCTGAACTGACGGTGTGTGAAGATGCTCTAAGAACACATTGCTGGGAATGGACCCTTGCTTAGAACCTATCTTAGCCAGGTCATCTGCCGCCTGGTTCTTCAATCGAGGAATATGGTGGAGCTCTAAACCTTCAAACTTCTTTTCCAACTTTCTAACTGCATTGCAATAGCCAGTCATAGCCGGGCTTCTGACATCCCACTCTTTCATCAGTTGAATAACCACCAAATCTGAGTCGCCGAAGACCATTAGGCGACGGACGCCGAGTGAAATGGCCATTCACAACCTATACAAAAGAGCTTCGTACTCAGCCTCATTGTTGGAGGAATCAAAGTGAATCTGAAGGACATAGCTAAGTTTGTCGCCTTGCGGGGACACCAGAACAACTCCAGCACCAGAACCGCTCAACATTTTGGACCCATCAAAGAACATAGTCCAATGTTCCAACTGGACATGAGTCGGTTGTTCCTGTTCAATCCACTCGACGAGGAAATCTGCTATTGCCTGGGATTTGATTGCTTTCTTTGCCTCAAACTTGATATCCAACGGAAGGAGTTCAATCGCCCACTTTGCCACTCGACCAGTTGCGTCTCTGTTGTTCAAAATTTCTGACAATGGAGCATCGCTGACGACTGTGATGGAGTGATCTGAGAAATAATGTGCCACATTCTTCACAATCAAGTAAATTCCATAGACCAACTTTTGGTAATGTGGATACCTCTGCTTGGATGGAGTTAAGACTTCAGAAATATAGTACATTGGGCGCTGAACTTTATGGGTTTTACCTTCTTCTTCCCGCTCGACGGTGAGTACTGTACTGACAACTTGTCTAGTGGCTGCAATATAAAGCAACAAAGGCTCCTTGCTAACAGGAGCAGCGGGCACCAACTGGGTGGAAAGCAGGGTTTTGAGTTCTGCAAACGCTGCGTCAGCTTCAGGAGTCCGCTCGAACTTATCAGATTTCTTCATCAATCGGTAAAGAGGTAATGCCTTTTCACCGAGACGAGAGATGAACTGACTCAAGGCAGCCAAACAACCAGTAATCTTTTGAACATCGTGTATGCGCACAAGGCGCTTCATTCGGAGTATTGCGCCGACTTTCTCTGGGTTAGTGTCGATTCCTCGTTCGGAAACAAGGAAACCGAGTAACTTGCCACCTGGAACTCCAAATGTACACTTTGACGGGTTAAGCTTGATATCATATCTTCTCAGATTGGCAAAGGTTTCAGCGAGGTCAGTCAGTAGGTCGGAACCTTTACGTGACTTAACCACGATGTCATTCATGTATGCCTCCACATTCCGACTGATTTGAGTGAGCAGGCACTTCTGTATCATGCGCATGAATGTGGCGCCGACATTCTTGAGACCAAAGGGCATGGTAACATAGCAAAAGCACCCGAATGGGGTGATGAAGGCTGTCTTTATTTCATCAGGCCCATACAGTCGGATCTGATGATACCCGGAATATGCGTCCAGAAAGGACAGTCGCTCACATCCCGCAGTCGAGTCGACTATTTGATCGATGCATGGTAGAGGAAAATGATCTTTCAGGTAGGCCCAATTGATGTGCTTGAAGTCAATGCACATATGGAGTGAATCATCTTTCTTGGGAACCATGACGACATTGGTGATCCACTCGGAGTGGTAAATCTCTCGGATGAACTCGGCTGCCAGAAGCCGAGCCACTTCTTCGCCAATCGCCTTTCACTTTTCCGCGGCCGACCGACGGAGATACTCTTTCACAGGTTTAACTTTTGGGTTGGCTTGCAAACAGTGCTCAGCCAGATCCCTGGGTACACCTGGCATGAAGGTTCCATGCAAAGATGTCCCCGTTCTCACGGAGGAACTGGATGAGCGCTTCTTCCTATTTGCTATCAAGTGTTGTTGATATATGAGTCGGAACAGCATTGGGATCAGTCGGGTGAATATGAACTGACTTTGTTTCACCAGTCGACTTAAATGCAGACTCTGAAGCAGGCTTTTTAGCTCTCAACAAATCACTCGGATCTACCGTCTTCTTGTACTCCTCCATTTCAATTGCTGCCATCTGTTCATCGACAATCTTTGAGCCCTTCTGGATGCACTCTTCTGCTTGCTGCCGATTACCAGTGACTGTAATCACGCCTCTAGAGCCAGGCATCTTGAGCTTGAGATACACATAACACGGTCGAGCCATGAATCGAGCATACGCAGTTCTACCCAGGATAGCATGATAAGCATTGTGAAAATCCACGACTTCAAATGTCAACTTTTCTTTACGGCAATTCTTTGAATTGTCGAAGGCCATGTCGAGAGTGATCTGGCCGAGTGAATCAGCTTTCTTTCCAGGAATAACTCCATGGAACCGCATGTTGCTCTCGCTAAGCTAGGACATCGGAATGCCCATCCCTTTGAGGGTCTTAGCATACAAAATATTCAAGCCGCTGCCACCATCCATTAAGACTTTAGTCAATCGGGTGCCCCGAACGACCGGGTCGACCACCAACGCTTGCCTCCTAGGGGTGGCGACGTGCGGCGGGTGGTCTGACTGGTCGAATGTGATAGGGGTCTTTGAACATTTCAGATACATTGTTGTTACCGGAGCAACCATATTCACTTCCCTGTTAATCACTTTCAGTCGACTTTTGTTTTCGACGTCAGCAAAGATCACCAGGGTGGAATTGACATTGGGAAATCCATCATCATCCTCTTCTTTGTCCTCGTCCTTATTAGTCTCCTTCTCTTTTTCACTGGGTTGTTTTTCTTGAAACTGCTGAATAAGGACTCGACATTGTCAAGTGGTATGCTTGGGATAAATCAGATTCTCCTCTTCATCCTTCTTGATGTGAATGTGACATGGTAAATCCAACACATCGTTACCGCCTACATCTTTCACTTTTTAGGGGTCCAGGGTCCTTTAGGTTTTCCTTTAGCCTTTCCTTGGATTGCAGCTGCAACCTCTCCAGGTGCTGCAGGTTCTTCCTTGCGTTTCTGCTTTCGATTGAAATTTCCTCCACCAGTGTCCTAGCCGACTAGTTTGCTCTTGCCACTGCGGAGTCAGTCTTCTTCTTCTCCGTTTGCATACCGAGTGGCTATCTCCATCATTCGCGTCGGAGACATGTCTCCTGTCCGACCAAATTTTAGATTGAGCTCCGATAGCGTATGCCCTCCTTGAAAGCGCAAACTGCTTTGTGTTAAGACACATTCTCCATAGTGTGATGCAAAGTGGACCACCTCTGAATATAATCTCTCAAAGTCTCATTCGGTTTTTGCACGCAATGTTGCAATTCCGTCAATCCTGCATGCCGTTTGCACATGCCTTCAAACATTCTGACAAACACTCGAGCCAACTCCCCCCAGCTGAATATACTGCCCGGAGTCAACTGATTCAACCAAGCTCTAGCTGACCCCTCAAGCATCAGGGGAAGGTGTTTCATGGCTACCTCATCGTTACCTCCACCAATCTGTACAGCCACTCGGTAATCTTTGAGCCAGGTGTCAGGCTACGACTCACCAGTGAACTTACTGACCCCAGTCGCCAACCTGAAGTTGGGAGGGATTTCAGCTGCCTTGATGGCCCTGCTAAAACACTCGGGGCCTGGAACATGTACTCTACTCCTAGTCAGGCAATCTCTATCTTGTCCTTCTCTATGAACCCGATTTCTGTCCATCAAGCCTTGCACCAGAATTGACCTTGCATCAAACCCTGGTTCTCTTGGGTCGACTGGCCTCCTCCGCTCTTCGCTATTCGGGCGCCTATCATCATAATGCCGGGGCACATATGATTCACCCCTCGGAGGGGGCGTAGGCACTCGAGGCGGTCATCACGGTCGAGCCGACGATCATGTTGCTCGCGGTTCCGACCCGAGTACTGCCCTTGGTGATACCCTCACCCTTCACGCCGTGGAGGCGATCTTGGGCTGTGAGCCGACTAAACGGTGTTAGCTACCATGGATCTGCTATGAATTATGTTGCGTGACTGAGACACTGCCGTGTTCTGCTCTCCTGCTGCTCGGAGCAATGCTCTGATCTGCATCAAGCCCCTGCTAGCCTCCAACTGGGACGGCTGAATAAACTCCGCTATACGTGCTGCAGCGGTAAGATTTTGAATCGGAGTGTGGTATACTTGTGGTTCTGGTGGAAACAATTGCCGCTGTCGTCGATTGGATTCAGGGATCCACTTTCGAGCACGTTCGTCGAGGGAACGCTGAAGATTCTCCAGACGCGTGCGCTCAGCCAAGGTGGCCAAACACACAGCCTCCAAGGCCTGAGCCTCAGAGGTTTCTCCAACAACGGGCGTGTCCAGGGCCTCCATATTGCGGAGGTGAAGTTCCTTCCTCTGCTGAGAAGAGAGAGTTTCGGGATGATATTCTTCGTGAATGCGCGACGGCTCGCCGCTGCCATCATTGCCGCTGTTGCAAAGCATGCCAGGCGGGCTACGGGGTGTGTCGACCATCAGGACCTCTGCCGCGGGGTCGCTGCTGTCGCACTCACACAAGGTCTCAACGGATCCAGTCGAACAGGCCCTAAAGAGATTCGTCGGGCTCAATTGCCGCAACTTGGGGGGTGGCCGACTGACGTGCCACCGCGTGCTTCACCCACCGCTGAATCTGCGACCGACCGGATCGCTTGCAACGGCGTACAGCGGGGAGCGAGGGTACTGCGGGAGCCGGCCAATACTGGGTCGACGACTGCCGCAGCAGGACACCGCGATCGCACGCACGAAAGTGCGTCGCTCCACGGACAGGGAGCGCCTCGACGTTGAGAGGAGCTTCCTGAAGCCAGGCGGAGTCGTCGGCGATGAAGACGAGCGCGCCGAGATGGATCTCGCGGCCCTCAGCCAGACCTCCGCCAGAAACCGTGATGAAGGGAGTCGGAGAAAACTGCAACCTCACCGGAAAGTTGCTAAGACACCTGCCCCAAGGTGGGCGCCAACTGTCCTGGTTCTAAGTCTGACAGTAAAGTAGGGGGGTAAGAATGTAGAGGCAAGATCCTAGCTACGGTGAGATTGTGCATGCAGGATGTACGAGTTCAGGCCCTTCGCAGAGGAAGTAACAACCCTATGTCTCGGTGCTTGGAGGCTTTGGTCGATTGGAATATGCTGAAGTTACTGGGGGTGCGAACCCTTGTGCCAGAGGAGGGGGTGGCTTATATAGAGTGTGCCGGACCCCTCCAGCCCTCAGTTACACAGGGTTTAAGGTACATAAAGATGGGCGTTACTAACAATGCCAGTAATAAAGATACATGAATGACTATTAAGTCTATAAGGTAACGCCTGACCATTTGTCATACAGAGTGACCTTAGATCTTCCAGCTGTCGAGTGACTCTTGGTATGGTCGAGTGAGTACTCCTTGGTCGAGTGAGCTTGAATCTTCCAAGTGGAATGTTTATGGTCAAGTGAACGATGGTATCCCTTGAATGCTTCTGACTTCAGGCCAGTGTCCTTGGGAAGGATGTCTAGGTCAGGCCTATGACCCTACCCTAGGTACATGTCGCCGTCAGTCGTCTCGCTAACTATTGCTTCTACGACTATCGCTACCACTTAGTGATAAAGAAAAACAATTACATGGCGATTGCATTTCATACAATAAAGCGACAACCATAAGGCATATGCCAGTTGCCGATA
This sequence comes from Triticum dicoccoides, assembly GCF_002162155.2. Lineage (NCBI taxonomy): Eukaryota > Viridiplantae > Streptophyta > Magnoliopsida > Poales > Poaceae > Triticum > Triticum dicoccoides. Next base: position 484,519,889 of record NC_041392.1, on the reverse strand, counting down.
ACTTTTTACAAAACATGATAATCTCATACAATAATTTATATCTCATCACGTCTTGACCATATCACATCACAACATGCCCCGCAAAAACAAGTTAGACGTCCTCTACTTTGTTGTTGCAAGTTTTACGTGGCTGCTACGGGCTTTTAGTAAGAACCGTTCTTACCTACGCATCAAAACCACAACAATTTTTCGTCAAGTTTGCTATTTTAACCTTCAACAAGGACCGGCCGTAGTCAAACTTGATTCAACTAAAGTTGGAGAAACAGACACCCGCCGGCCACCTGTGTGCAAAGCACGTCGATAGAACCAGTCTCATGAACACGGTCATGTAATGTCGGTCTGGGCCGCTTCATCCAACAATACGGCTGAATCAAAGTAAGACATTGGTGGTAAGCAGTATGACTATTATCGCCCACAACTCTTTGTGTTCTACTCATACATATAATCTACGCATAGACCTGGCTCGGATGCCACTGTTGGGAACGTAGCATGCAATTTTAAAAAAATTCATACAATCATGCAAGATCTATCTAGGAGATGCATAGCAACAAGAGGGGAGAGTGTGTCCACGTACCCTCATAGACCGAAAGCGGAAGCATTAGATAACGCGGTTGATGTAGTCAAACGTCTTCACGATCCAATCGATCCAAGTACCAAACATACAACACCTCCATGTTCAGCACACGTTCAGCTCGATGATGTTCCTCGAACTCTTGATCCAGTAGAGGGTCGAGGGAGAGTTCCTTCAGCACGACGGCGTGGTGACGGTGATGGTGATGTGATCCACGCAGGGCTTCGCCTAAGCACTACGACGCTATGATTGGAGGAGTAAACTGCGGAGGGGGGCACCGCACATGGCTAAGAGAAATCTTGGTGTGC
>NC_041392.1:484516541-484518796 GCF_002162155.2 Triticum dicoccoides | reverse complement strand
GCGCGCCAAGGGGGGAGTCCTACTTGGACTCCTAGTCCAAGTAGGATTCGACCCTCCCTTTTTCCTTTCTCCACCGGAGGGAATAGGAAGGAGAGGGAGAGGGAAAGGGAAGGGGGGCCGCGCGCCACCCCCCGCGGGCTTCCCGCTCTCTCCCTTTAGGCCCATGTAGGCCCAACACTTCCCAGGGGGTTCCGGTAACCCCTCGGTACTCCGGAAAAAAATACCCGAATCACTCGAAACCATTCCGATGTCCGAATACTACCTTTCAATATATGAATCTTTAGCTCTCGACCATTTCGGGACTCCTCGTCATGTCCGTGATCTCATCCGGGACTCCTAACAAACTTCGGTCACCAAAACACATAGCTCATAATACAAATCATCATCGAACGTTAAGCATGCGCACCCTACGGGTTCGAGACATGACCGAGACACATCTCTGCTCAATAACCAATAGCGGAACCTGGATGATCATATTGGCTCCTACATATTCTACGAAGATCTTTATCGGTCAAACCGCATAACAACATACGTCATTCCCTTTGTCATCGGTATGTTACTTGCCCGAGATTCGATCGTCGGTATCATCATACCTAGTTCAATCTCGTTACCAGCAAGTCTCTTTACTCGTTTTGTAATGCATCATCCCGTAACTAACTCTTTAGTTACATTGCTTGCAAGGCTTATAGTGATGTGCATTACCGAGAGGGCACAGAGATACCTCTTCGATACATGGAGTGGCAAATCCTAATCTTCATCTATGCCAACTCAACAAACACCTTCGGAGACACATGTAGAGCATCTTCATAATCACCCAGTTACGTTGTGACGTTTGATAGCACATAAGGTGTTCCTCCGGTATTCGGAAGTTGCATAATCTCATAGTCAGAGGAATATGCATAAGTCATGAAGAAAGCAATAGCAATAAAACTAAACGATCATTACGCTAAGCTAACAGATGGGTCTTGTCCATCACATCATTCTCTAATGATGTGATCCCGTTCATCAAATGACAACACATGTCTATGGTCAGGAAACTTAACCATCTTTGATTAACGAGCTAGTCAAGTAGAGGCATGCCAGGGACACTCTGTTTGTCTATGTATTCACACATGTACTAAGTTTCCAGTTAATACAATTCTAGCATGAATAATAAACATTTATCATGATATAAGGAAATATAAATAACAACTTTATTATTGCCTCTAGGGCATATTTCCTTCACGAGGTTGCTAAGTTGAGTTTCTTGCCCTCGAAAAGTGTTTCACTTTTTCCCACTCTCTCTGCATTTTCACTATCTGAAGGCACTGAGCAATTCTTCTTTGGATCCTCCAAACCTCTTCAGGGATAGGCAATGGCACTGGAGCACTTGTGCACTCCTTTGTATACGACTTGGAATTTCTTAACATACTTCGTCCAAACTTTGAAATGGCATCTAGTAGCGTGTGTAGGTGAGCCTATGGTCAGTCAGAGCCTCCAATGGAATTTGGTCGGACCCTCGGAGCTATTCGGAAGTTGTCACATTTAGTTTTGTTCTCCGACTCTAAGTTAAGCATTCAGAGCCTTCGAGCTTTGCTAAAAAATGTGTAACTGTTAGATTTTTTGTGTACCCTACATATACTCCACTTATTCCATGATCTCATTTGAAGCTACTCCATTCAAATCCCATTTTTAGAGAGAGAGAGAGAACTACCAGTCCTTGTGTTGAGTTCAAAGGTCTTTCTACACCAACTTTCAAGCCACCCCTTTGATCTCTAATCTTCCTCCTTGCTTTGTGCTCCTACCTCTCATACAAAAAATTCATCTTTAGAGAATGTTAAGTGTGGTTTTGAACAACAAGAGCAATGGATGTATCACTAAGCAACCTCAACCTTGTTACTTTTGGAGGGTGTCTGCTTAGCGGGCTTTGCCAGCAAACTTCCTTCGGCGACGACTAGGGTTTTCCACCCGAGTGAAAGCGATGCGGGCATCTTTTTCACTCTACACGTTTTTTACCTGCGCACAGAATCTTACACCTATAATCTCTTCATGAGTAAATTAGCTCCTACATACACTACTCTATGTAATGTTGGTGCTTTTTCTTTCAATGGACGAAGGGCCTCGAAAGACCCAATACTACATTAATCACATAGCCATGGGGGAGTACATCTTACAACTGTAGCCCAAAAAACTGAAATGTACAAGCCCTAACTTTTACTAGTAGGACCCCAAACTAAGAGGTAGAGTCACAATCAACGGAGGAGCTACACAAAGCT
>NC_041392.1:484505413-484516431 GCF_002162155.2 Triticum dicoccoides | reverse complement strand
GGGGGGGCACGGAGCAATGGCCCATGCAGCCTTGCAACGTTTTGTTTGCGAGAAAACTTTCAATCTATTTATCAAATATCAAGGTAGTACAAAGGACATTTAGATCCAGATCCGTAGACCACCTATCGGCGAGTACAAGGACTGGAGCGATCTGAAGGCATGCCGCCGTCGTCGCATGTTGTAGCCTGACAAACATTGTTGTAGTAGACAGTTGGGAAGTCGTCGTGATAAGGCCCCGTAAGACTAGCGCACCCGAACAGCAACCGCCATCGATGAAGAGAAGCGTAGATCGTAAGGATCCAACCTGTAGACATACAGACGTAGACGAATGAAGACAGGATGCAGGCGGATCCCCTTAATACAAACGCCGACCGGATCCCACGATCTGCCGGAGACACATCTTCACACGCCCTCTGATGCTTGAAACATCACCAGGACGGCGACTAGGGGGGGACCTTATTTCATCTTTAAAAAGCCGTCATCGTCTTGTCTTCTTACGCATGGCACAAACCCTACTTGCAACTTGCCTTAATCAATCTGTCTTTAGTCCTTGTATGACGGTACGACTAAATTTCCAGTTCCCACCCGGGTTCGGTCTCGTGGCCGGCAGGGACGAACCACTTGAGTGCCTTGCAGCATCTTCATCGGTTCCTGCTTTTCCTCTTGTAACAAACAGCCAGCGGCTCAAACCTTGAAATCGGTTAGGCACATTGCTTAGATTGCACACATGCAAGCATGCACGGTGCTACTACGAAAATATGGACGTGACATGATAATGACTTGCACACTGCTCTAGCCATGAAATCGCAACGGCCATGCAGCTCGTCCTTCTTTTTGCGAGGAATTACCGCGCAATCTTTGACACGGCGGATCGGAAAACAACGTGACAAGGTAGATATGATACTACGATGCAGGACGAAGATGATTCATGTGTACATGAATTCTCAGTCCTCACCATTACCATGTGTGAAGGGTCAATTTAGTACCATAACAAACAGGTCGATTCGTCATGGTACCTCATCCAAGATAACCGTGTCCTGTCATCGGCTGATCGCTTAAAAACCGTGGAAAAATTAGCTGGACTCGCTCCGATTTTTCTTCTTTTGAGATGGAGGATGACCATCGGACTCTGCATTATTTGACTGCACCCTACGCACAATCAAGGCTGGCTCTGGAAAAGACACAAATACAGAACGAGACGGTGGGGCCGTGTGTATGTACGTACTGTTCGATGAGGAGGCCATGATAACATTTTCTTTCATTATTTGCCAACGCAATACAGCAAGAGGGCCAAGAGAGGAAGATCATTATCTTTCCATTGCTCTACCAAAAACAGCAGCACTGCAACAACGCACATGCGCCTACTCCCTGATTAAACTCTGCTTCTCTAATAACAAGTACATGTATTATAGATACAACACTAACAACAACTTATTTTCCCCTGAATATACTTCTTAAATATACCATCCTACTATATTATTGGATTATTTCCATCAAAGAAGTACCCCAAAAAACAAGAACGGTCAAAATGACACAAAAATCCATTGTACTATACGTATTTACCGAACAGAGCAGAGCAGAGCTTAAATTAGTTTCAGGGACGGCCCAGCAGAACCAAAAGGGCTCTGGATTTCAGAGAACGGTTGGGTTCAGACGTCGACAACGCATGGCGCGGCGCGCTGGAAGTTGAAGTAGCCGTTCCCGCCGCCGCCGGCGATGGAGCCGTAGCTGCCCTGGCCTCCGTTGACGGTGAGCAGGGCGGGGCACCTGACCCGGAGGTGGTAGTGCCCGGTGATGAACGCCCCGGCCTTCCACCTGATCCAGCCGTCCACCCGCACGGTGAGCAGCACGTAGCCGGCCGTCTCGTCCTGCGCCAGCGCCACCGCCAGGTACGGGGCCAGCGGCACGTTCGACCCCACCAGGAACGGCGACCACACCGAGACGTCGAGGTGGCCCTGGTACACCACGGGGAGCGCGGTGGGGACGGTCACCTGCTGCCCCTTGTACTCGGCGTAGGCGTCCGTCCGGTCGAAGTAGATGCCGACGCGGGAGTTGGGGTTGCGGGCGGCGATCGTCGCCTGCAGCGTCACGGTGAGGTAGGACGCCGGGGAGGAGGTGGCGTTGAGGCACGCCACGGTGAGGCCGTTGAGGTAGAAGCGCGGCCTGGTGGGGCGGAGCACCAGCCAGACGATGAGGACGATGAGCAGGATGAGCAGGATGACGGCCACCAGGGCAGCGCAGAACTGGCGGTACAGCCGCCGCCGCTCGCAGTCGTGCTTGTCGCAGTGCTTGATCGACATCTTCTTCCTCCTCTTTTCCTTCTTCGTGCTCCTGCTGTTCCTGGACAGTGGAGAGCAGAGAAGAGAAGAGAGAAAGCTCTAACTAATTTGGTGGGCGAGTGGGTGAGGTGAGTGTATCTGTATATACATGAGCCCGGCAGGCCGATGTGGGCGCCATGATTGATTACCGCGAGCGGGAGCGCGAGTTCGTCTTACTTTCACCAAGAAAGAAGAGAGCTTTTAGGTCGATCGATGGTTGAAACGAGGGAAAAGGGAGTGAGGAGTGGCGTCAGGTGGGGTGTCCAAATCGAGCTATCAGCTTCGGTTCAGACCAGTCCATGGATTTCAACATCAAACAAATTGCAATGAAGGATTAAAGGAAGAAGATGGCGACACGCACGCACCTTGTCACCTTGCCTAATTCTTCTAGCACCCATCGCCATCAAACCTAAACCAAATAATATGGTCACTTGATATCCAATTGATGTTGTATACTCGTATATAATCAGTCATGTGAGTTATAGTTATTACTATCAAAAATTGCGTGCATATACTGAGATGACATATGGTCACTTGCATGTACCTGGCTTCCTCGCCGGCGTGCACCAGTACTGTGACTCGCCGTCGCGCTCAGCTGCAACTGCAATGCATCGGGCATGCTCGGTACGAAGTCACAAGACTGAGCAGTCAAAATCAGAACGTAATTTTCACTATATTGACTCGGGTCAAGCAATCGACGCAAGCATCGATCAACTAATTAACCAACACTCTCACTCAAATGATGAATCAAGCAACAGATTCAGAAAATAGACGGTGTGACTTGACACACACTTCAGCCAGGCCGGTCCCTTTAGATATGATTTGACATGCCAACCTCTCCACAATAGTTTCAGAAACAACTAATCGCTGATGCACACTTGACCCCAGCGAATGAACGAACTCCTTTGCAGCAGCAGCAGCAATCGTAGAGAACTGCATTCTATCTACCTGTACTCCTCTGTTTTGTTGTACCAAACATTACTTCCTCCCTCCTAATCGGCCAGCTACCAAACACAGATTTATACTACTAGACAACACACTAGGTCTTAACTTGACAGATGGAAACAAACTGATGGTAATGAAAAGCAGCACAGTGCCTTAGTTTGATGGCAACAAAATCGAAATGGCGGGGGTGCTCTCGGGTCAATAACAAGACGCACAAACCATCATCGCTTTCTAACCCACTCTGCAAAGCGTGACACGATGTCGCTATACATGTAGCAACGGCGAATCATCTTTTTGCTACCGACTCGACCTCCGGTCTTTAGAAGCACCAAAAGAGCATGACCAAGACACACCAGCGTATGAGATTACTCCACCACCAGTAATACTAGTGAGCAGTAGCTACGGTTTTAGGGGTGAGCGTGCAGGTTCAGTGGAGTGTTCTAGTGAAAGAAGGAATCGAATATCTTTGTGTCCTGTTGGTCCAAGGATCAGCCTAAGCATGACATCACAGAGGAATGCATATCCCAAGAGATTTTGGGTGAAATACTCTAAAAAGTTTTAATTATCAGAAGACATGGAGGGGGGGGCCAATACCAAGACTAAGTTATTCGGCTTGCATAAAAGAAAAGGGAGGAAAGGGCAGCAGAAAGATGGATCAAGGTTGCAGGAAAGCAAATCCAAGTATATCCCAAACGTAGCTAGCTAGAGGATTATCAATCTCAATCGGAAACAAAGGGGAGAATACCACAAAGTGACTGCAGCCACAAAAGTGTCATCTTTCTGATGAGCTTATACACATGGGTTCTTATCCACAAATTATAAGGCAAGTCACAAGATGCACAGTTAGTTCACTACTTCACATGGGTCCAATTTTTATTTTAGCAAAGTGATCAGCATGCGACTACGTTGCCAAGTGTCAAATTTTTTGTACCTGGAAGGATCAACATGGGTTAGGGCACTCTAGCCGATCCCCTAAATTTGGCCCCTCAAACGCCCCCTCGTACCTTAACTTCTCAATTTTGAGGTGTTAAATAAAGACTTCCTAGCTAAACTTCTAAATTTAACTCCCTAAAAAAATGTACACACAATTTCATTTCACACACAAATTTAAACTACTTGATTAAAAAAAGGTAGCACATCATACATAGCATAACATAAATTTAGATTGTTTGAACAACATAAAACTACTTTTTAAAACTACATAGCATACTAAACCTTTGTGTTCTCGTAGCATGCATGCTTCTCACCTCTAGGTGATTCTCTCTGAGCTCAACCATATACGCCTCGTCCATGCACTCCGTCTGGAGCTGCCTGAAGGCATCGTGATTGTCCCTCACCTCGCGGCGGGAGACCACTGGATGATGGACGTCCGGGAAGTCGCGACTGCCGAGGGGGAGTTCACCTTCGCCCCGCCGCCGAAGAAGCGGACCAGCACGACATCGCACGCACGAGTCGCCTGCTACGTGGACTGAAACGTGCCAAGCCAATGCCTCTCCCTGCATTTCCGATACCCAAGTCCCTCACGGTTGCTGCCGCACTCCATGGCGTATTCGGCGGCTAGCGGCTAGCGGCTAGATGCATGTATCCACTCCGCGGCGTCGTTTGATTGGAAGAGAGGTTGGGGGAGTCGGGGGCTATGGTGCCGGCGAGGGCTACGAGGTGGCGGCTGACGACAGTAGCTTGGATGTGGGCGAGCTTGGGAGAGCGGCGAACGCGAGGGTGAGAAGATTTTTTTTTTTCAAAAAAAAAGAGAAGAATTTTTTTTCTCTCCTGAGAAGTGGTTGCAGCCACTTAACTTCGAGACGCAGTCGACATGCCGCTTAAAATATATTAGGACATAGGCCGTGCGTTACAACGGGAGATCAAAACCTTGGTTCATATCCTCTATTTCAACATGGCATCCCATCCGTATTGTTGCATATCCTCATTCGCGTCCTCTTTCTCTTTGTAAATGTACAACAAGGAGCCACTAGTAGAAAAAGGGTCAAATGTGAAGCACATTAGTGCCGGTTTGATTTGCTTCGTGCCACGAACCGGTACTAAAATGAGTGGTAGCAGGATGTTGTCAGTCTGGGCCCCTCCAGCACCTTTAGTACCGGTTCGTATTACGAACCGGTACTAAAAGTCGTCCTACATAAATCATTCGTCAACCCGAGCTCGCTCTGTTCTTCCCCTTTCCCCTCTCCTCTCTATTCTTCCCCTCTTTCTCTCGAGCTCATCACACATTTTACCCAAAATTTGTCAAGATTTGAAGGCCCCCATCCATTCAAATGATCACAAAGGTTAGCAACTTTGTCCTTTCATCTCTCATTGCTAGATTAGCTCTTGCAATGCTTTATATAGTGATTAATTTATGAGTTTAGTAATTTGGGAGGAATTATATGTGCTAGTATTTGATTTATATGCAATTTGAGGTCAGAAATAACACTTAGTTTGCATATGTAGGTGTGGTTTCCTTAGTGTCTTCTAAATCTCCGTCGTAACCACCATCGATCGCCCACACCGTCCCGTCGCCGACACCACCTTGCAGTGAGCCTCTTGTTCATGAATGTTTTATATAAAAAATTTGATGTTTGTGTGATTTGGATACATAGTTACTCGTATAATTATCTTACCCGTACGTTGTTTGTTATACATAGTGCCATGGTTTTGATATCAGTCCCCGTCGGCCCTCGTCCTTGTTATGATTTGGATGTGGTATATTCTCTTTTAAAACTATTTGTTGCATTTCGTGTTTATGACAAATTATGCCCATGAAGTTGACATAGATATTTGTATGTAGGAGGTATGTGAACCGGAAATTCCAACCGACCCTATTGTCGAGAGGTTAAATTTAGTTGAAAGAGAAAATGAGGATTTGAAAGAAAAATTGAAAAGAATTGAGGGGGAGAAGATGGAATTGGAGTTGCATGTTGCCGATGTCGTCGATGATCACAAAATCAAGATGGAGAAAATGCGCTTGAAGATTAGAAATATTAGAAAATATGCCATTCATAGTGAGGCTTGGTATCATTATGCTGTTGGATCAATTGTTACCTTAGTTGCGATCTTGATCACATTTGTTGTTGCATTTAAATTCTTTAGCTAGAGAGTTATTTGTTTGTTGCATTTAAGTGTTGTATGAACTTGTATTAATTTGTTCTTTTCGGTGTTGTTAATGAAGATGAGCCGACGATGGATGTATGATGACCGATTCTCTCCCGAGTTCATTAATGGCGTGCATACTTTTCTGCTTGCGGCTGAGGCAAACAAGCGGGCGGATGGTTTTATGCCTTGTCCATGTGCTGGCTGTAAGAATGATCATAATTACTCTACGTCAAGAACCATTCACGTCCACCTGTTTGAGTCCGGTTTCATGCCCCACTATAATGTTTGGACCAAGCACGGAGAAAGAGGGTTATGATGGAAGACAATGAAGAAGAAGAGGACGATGACAGCTATCCTGGCCATGGGTTCCCTGAATACGATGATACAACAATAGGGGAAGAAGCTGAGCCGGCAATGCGGGAAGAAGCTAAAGAAGAGGCATCAGATGAGCCCACTGATGATCTAGGTTGGGCCATTGCCGATGCAAAGAGAAACTGCGCAAGTGATTTGGAGAAGAAGAAGTTGCAGCGCATGTTAGAGGATCACAAGAAATTGTTGTATCCAAATTGCGAAGCTGACAAGAAAAAGTTGGGCACCACACTAGAATTGCTGCAATGGAAGGCAGAGAGTGGTGTATCTGACAAGGGATTCGGAAAGTTGCTGGTAATGATAAAGAATATGCTTCCAAAGGACAACAAGTTGCCCGAGAGTACGTACGAAGCAAACAAGGTTGTCTGCCCTCTAGGGTTAGAGGTACAGAAGATACATGCATGCCCTAATGACTGCATCCTCTACCGCGGTGATCAGTACGAGGATTTGAACGCTTGTCCGATATGCGGTGCATTGCGCTATAAGATCAGCCGCGATGACCCTGGTGATGTCGAGGGCGAGCGCCCCAGGAAGAAGATTCCTGCCAAGGTGATGTGGTATGCTCCTATAATACTACGGTTGAAACGTTTGTTCCAAAACAAAGAGCATGCCAAGGCGATGCGATGGCATAGAGAAGACCGTAAGAAAGACAGAAAGTTTAGAGTGCCCGCTGACGGGTCGCAGTGAAGAAAAATCGAGAGAAAGTACAGGAAGGAGTTTGCAGGTGACGCAAGGAACGTATGGTTTTGTCTAAGCGCAGATGGCATTAATCCTTTTGGGGAGCAGAGCGGCAACCATAGCACCTGGCCTGTGACTCTATGTTTGTATAACCTTCCTCCTTGGTTGTGCATGAAGCGGAAGTTCATTATGATGTTAGTGCTCATCCAAGGCCCTAAGCAACCCGACAACGACATTGATGTGTACCTAAAGCCATTAGTTCAAAAACTCTTATAGCTGTGGAATGGAACAGATGTACGTGCATGGGATGAGCACATGGGGGAAGAATTTGACCTAAGGGCGTTGCTGTTCATGACCATCAATGATTTGCCTGATCTCAGTAACCTTTTGGGACAGACAAACAAGGGATACCGCGCATGCATGCACTGTTTGGATGATACCAACAATATATATTTGGATAATTGTAGGAAGAATGTGTACCTGAGACATCGTCGATTTCTTCCGAGCAGGCATCCCGTAAGAAATAAAACCAAGCATTTCAAAAGTGAGGCGGATCACTGGACGAAGCCTCGCCACCGTACTGGTGCTGATGTACATGATATTGTCAAGGATTTGAAGGTAGTCTTTGGAAAGGGTCCTGGCGGACAACCTGTTCCGAATGACGCTGACGGACACGCACCCATGTGGAAAAACAAATCTATATTCTGGGACTTGCCCTATTGGAAATACCTAGAGGTCCGCTCCGCAATCGACGTGATGCACATGACGAAGAATCTTTGCGTCGCCCTGCTTGGCTTCTTGGGCGTGTATGAGAAGACAAAAGATACACCTGACGGAAGGACCAACAATGTATGCACGAAAAAGATGGCATACATCAGGGTCATGCTAGCTACGCTCTTACCAAAGAAAAGAAGGAAATCTTCTTTGAATGCCTGCTCAGTATTAGGGTACCATCTGGCTTCTGGTCGAATATAAAGGGAATAATAAACATGGCAGAGAAAAAGTTCCAAAACCTAAAGTCTCATGACTACCACGTGGTTATGATGCAACTGCTTCGGGTTGCATTGAGGGGGCTTCTACCGGATAATGTTCGATTAGCCATTGTGAAGCTATGTGCATTCCTCAATGCAATCTCTCAGAAGGTAATCGATCCAGAAATCATACCAAGATTAGAGAATGATTTGGTGCAATGTCTTGTCAGTTCCGAATTGGTGTTCCCACCATCCTTATTCAATATCATGACGCACGTCCTAGTTCACCTATGCGAAGAGATTAACGTTTTGGGTCATGTATTTCTACACAATATGTTCCCCTTTGAGAGGTTCATGGGAGTCTTAAAGAAACATGTTCATAACCGTGCTAGGCCAGAAGGAAGCATCTCCAAGGGCCATGAAAATGAGGAGGTCATTGAGTTTTGTATTGACTTTATTCCTGACCTTAAGCCGATTGGTGTTCCTGAATCGCGGCATAAGGGCAGACTGGATGGAAAAGACACGCTAGGAGGGAATCAAATAATATGTATGGACGGACATTCTCTCGTTGAAGCACACTACACAGTTCTACAGAATTCCGCCTTGGTGGCTCCGTATATGGACGGACACAAGAATTTTCTACACTCCAAACACACGGAGCGGTCTGATGACTGGATTACACGTGAACAAACCAGGAGTTTCGCCGGCTGGTTGCAGACACATACCATGCATGACGCCTCTATTGAAGATGACCTTTACTCGCTCTCCCAGTTATCATCTTCGAATATAATGACTTTTAAAGGATACGAGATAAATGGTAATACATTTTACACGATCGCCCAAGATAAGAAGAGCACCAACCATAACAGTGGTGTCCGCTTTGATGCAACAATCAAGACGGGAAAGGAAACATATTATGGTTACATAGAGGACATATGGGAACTTGACTATGGACGTGGTTTGAAGATCCCTTTGTTTCGGTGCAAATGGGTCAATATGACATGAGGCGGGGTAACGGAAGACCCGCAGTACGGAATGACAATAGTGGATCTCAACAATCTTGCGTATGCAGATGAGCCATTCGTCCTAGCCAATGATATGGCACAGGTTTTCTATGTGAAGGACATGTCTACCAAGCTGAGAAAAAGGAAAGATAAGGAAGCGAATCCATCATACGATGAGCCAAAGCGCCACATAGTTCTTTCTGGGAAGAGAAACATCGTGGGAGTAGATGACAAGACAGACATGTCAGAAGATTATGAAAAGTTTGATGAAATTGCTCAATTCACAATGAATATTGACCCGAGCATCCCGTTAAATGATGGAGATTTTCCATGGCTACGGTGCAAAGGGACACACGCGAAGAAAAAGTTTCACACCCAAAGATCTGGGATGTGATCGGCTTCACTATCATCACTTTCTTCTGTGTTTCACACCCAGGAGGGAATCTCTGTAATAGTTAGGATAGTTATGTGTTTTGGCATTTGAAATGTGAAGAAATTTTATGTGCAAACAAATTCTTTCATGCATTTACTGATTTTTTTCAGCTAAATGACCCTGAAATTGAAAAGCACTTCAAATGAACTCAGAAAAAGTTGAAAGTTGGCATGGTATCATAATTTCACCCACATGGCATGTGCAAAAAAGTAGAGAGGGTTACCGCAAAAACTGGATGCACTTCGTGTACAAAATGGATAATCTCTTTCGAAGTATCAGGGTTTCGGACGAAAACTCATCTGTTACAAAGGCATTTGATTTTTTAAATAACCTAAGCATTACCAAATTAAATATAATGATAAAACACACTAATATTAAACATAAGAAAAAAGAATCACTGAAAAAAATCTATTTTAAAAGTTAAGTTATTCACAAACTAGTGATTCACACGAATTTCAAATAATTCAAAATTTAAATTATTTAAATTTGAAAACTACCGGCACTAACAAAAAGTTTGTAATTTTTTATACCTAAAGCAAACATATTCACAAAGAAACTCTAAATACAGCAAAAAACAACTCAAAAATAAATAAAACAAAAATAAATAAAGCAAAAAAAGAAAATAAAAAAGCCCGCCTACTGCGCCACAGCGGCCTGCATACGACTAGAAACCCAACGTGTTGTTGGGCCAGGATGCAGGCCCGCAAAGGCCCAGTAGGCCCACTGGACAGCACAAAAGAGGTAGGCCCGGTAGGCCTACTTTGGAGAGGAGCTTGAGAGAGCTACCGCACTAGGGCTTATAAACCAGTGCGGACGCCCCTCGGCTAGCGAGGTGGGACTAAACTTACCGCACCACACCTGCGCCAGCGCACACCCTTTAGTACCGGGTCATGGCTCCAACCGGTACTAAAGGGGGGGGGGGTCTTTAGTACCGGTTGTAGCTACCACCCGTTACTAAAGGGGGTGCGCTTCCCGCCGCTTCGCCTGGCCAAAACAGACCTTTAGTACCGGTTGGTGGCTCCAACTGGTACTGAAGGTGGGTTCTATATAAGAAAACACTTCAAAAAAATTCAGTTTCTCATCTCTCCCTCTGTTTCTTCTCCTCTGCCCTGTCGCCGCCGCCCCTCGTCTCCGCCCCCGTCACCGTCCGTCGCCGTCCTCGTCGCCGTCCGTCGCCGTCGCCGCTCGTCGCCGCCCCGGCCGTCCCCGTCCC